>NC_142795.1:11463324-11467598 GCF_049724085.1 Artemia sp. Qi Xiang Cuo | reverse complement strand
TAACCAAGTGTGTGTATATTTCGCTTTTTTTCGAAAAGTCGGCTTCTTATATTTCAAAAGTTACGTGAAATGCCAGTCATTCAGCTAAAGACCCCCCTCCCCTTCTCCGGAAACAGTATTACCGGTCAGTGTTTTTAAAAACGTTCTAACTTTGAAAAGAACTATGATAATACGATTTCTTTCTTCCCACAGCCTTTCGAGTTAAACAAAAAGCCTTTAATTATAAAAGTGAAGAGGCACTTAACAAATCAATACCAAGAAGCCCAATACTTGGGCTTGCATGGGGTTTTCGACAGTTGGTTTTATTAAATTCAAAGATTTTCTTCTTTCTTTTGCAACTTGATATTCCTCTTGTATTATTTTAGGCTTAAGGCAAGATAAAAATACACATAGTTAAAAGTTGTTTTCAACATTATGACCTTAACAAATATTGATCTCAACGCCCACCTCTAGTACATGGCTGGTGCTAATAATGCTCATAAACATGAAAACTAGTTTTAAGAGAAAGGACGCAAAGACTTGAATTTACTAAATTAATGGATTTATTAATTAATTGACACATTAAAATTTATTTTTTACTATTTATACAATGGAGCATTCCCATTACTTTTAGGCTTAAGGCAAGTTATAGAATTGGCAAAATTAAAAAATGCTTTCAACATTTGCACCTCGACGAATGTTGATTTAAAGCCCTGATTTTTTTCACCGCCCTTCTACTCACTGAAACAGAGATAAATAGCTTGGTGCAACGATGCTAATTAAGCTAATAACGCTCTGAAGGATGAAAATTTTTTTGAGAGACGGTTGTAAAGACAGTGGCGTTGCCTTTAGATTTGAATGTACTAAATGTAAATTAGTAGTTATGCCAATTTGAACTACAGTTTTTTTATTTTTTATTTATATTGTATCATATTAAGGTTGTGATAACTTTCTGGTAGATTTTTTTTCGTATGTTCTTTTATAATGGCTTCTATTTGCGAGTTTGTTTAATACATCTTTTATAAGTATAATTAGTCTTTTACGTAATCATATATTACCTCAATGCACAAGGCCGTACCTAGAGGGGGATAGGGGGTTTGACCCCCCCCCCTTATTGTTTGTCTAACTCTTAAAAACGTAACAAAAATTTATATAAAAAAATTTTTTTTGCATTTTTTAGGTTTTTTTTGTAACCCTCCCCCCCCCCACCTTAAGAAAAATTTTTAAAAGCCCCTCCGACAAAAAAAAATCCTGGGTACGGCCTTGTCTATGCATATCTGTTCAAAGAAGAGCACAAATTCGTCCATCCAGGGCTTGCTATTTTTTTTTTTGCTTTTTTTTTATTACTGATTAAATAAAAAAAACTAGTTTCTTAAACTGAAAGTAAGGAGCAACATTAAAACTTAAAACGAACAGAACTTCGTCTGTATATAACAGGAACTGTCCCCGGCTCCCCGGATCTCTCTTTAATAGAAATGTTTTTTTTTTTTTTATCAATATATTTTTTTTTAACATTCAAAATTTATACTACATATCGAGGCGGGTAGGAGGGGGCAGCCCCGTTCATATAAGGACTAATTTCTGTTCGTTTTAAGTTTTAATGTCGCTCCTTACTTTCCGTTTAAAAAACTTGTTTTTCTTATTTAATTTATGATCGTTTTTTATTTAATGCAGCTTTTATTTTGTCTCACCATCATGAATAATTAAACAAAATTTGCATAAAAATTTACTTTTCTTTTGCTAAATGGTTGTCTCTAAATTTGGTTCTGACGTAATTTACAAATTAACTTACGTAACCGTAGTCAATACCTTGCTCTTTAAGCTAAAGTTCGAGTTTTGTTCAAAGTCTTTAAAAATGACCTCTTAATCATAAATGCCGTTAATTAGAATAAACAGATCTTATGAAAGTAGTAAAAAATCTTTGGCTTAAAGAGCGAGGCATCAACTAGAAGGTGAACCCAATCATTTAGCTAATATTTTCTGTTCATTTTGAGTTTTGATGTTGCTCCTTACTTGAGTTGAAAAATTTGTTTTTTATATTTAATTTCTGATTTTTTTAATAATGATGGGAAATCCGGCGCCCCTTCATAGCAATGTCCCCCCATGAAAACTTCCTTCATGAAAAGCTCTTCCCATATAACCCCCGACCCCCCCCCACCCCCACTACTAGACAAAATTCCCCCCTGAAAACGAATGTATGCTTTCCGCGTCACACATCAGTCTGTTAAAAGTGGTTAAAATTAATAACATTCAGCCCCCCCCCCTGGGGACATCATGGGAATAAGAAATCCACAAAGACATAGTTGTAATATTTTAGACCCTGTTGAACAAAATCGCAGTATCAAAATTATAATTGGGTGACTGTGGAAAAACTGAGCATGGGAGGGAGCCTAGTTGCACTTCATTTTTTTGGTCATTTAAAAAGGACACTATAGCTTTTAATATGTATTCCAATGAGTCCTCCCACGATATTCAAGGACCACTGGGTCGATACTATCACCCCTGGAAAAAAAAAACACGCATACGTGATCTTTCTTCTGGCAAAAAATGGAAAATTCCACATTTTTGTATATAGGAGCTTGAAACCTCTACAGTAGGGTTCTATGATACGCTGAATATAATGGTGTTATTTTCATTAAGGTTCTCTAACTTTTGGGGGTCTTTCACCGTTTGTGCAAAAATCAGACAAATTTTCTCAGGCGCGTAACATTTGAATGGTAGGATTAAAATTGATGAAACATATATTTTAAATCAGAATTAAAATATGATTCTTTTGATGTATCTATTGGTATCAAAATTCCGTTTTAGAGTTTCGGTTACCATTGAGCCGGGTCGCTCCTTACTTACAGTTCGTTACCTAAAACTGTTTGATGACAAACAATAGTTTTTTTTTCCAAATATTTGACGGATAATTTAGTTTTGTTTCCGTTTTCGAACAAACACTCCTTGTTCATCTTAATTTTTGAATTTTCTTATAAAATATGGGAAGGAGTATTCATTTGCAGGGAGCTTAAATTTGGAAAAGTGTAAAAACAGGAAAATTAAATCTGACATGTAGGCTATTACGAGTAAAGTAGAAAAAATCTACATAATATAAGCAAAAGAGGGGTCTTATGAAATAACAATTATTTGTCGTGAACTCCTCTCAGTTTTTATGACACAACTTATGTAAATAAAAATTAATCTTCAATTTTTTTTTAAAATTCATTTAGATATAAATAACGATGAATGCCACATTTCATTTATATATAAAAAAACATAACAGGTAAAACGATATGGAATTTTTTTGAGAGTAAAAATCAGTTAAACATAAAATTAATATTTTTACCCTATATACAAGGTCTGTCCTCACCAAAAACATATAAAAAAAGAAGATATTTAAAGAAAAATGCGACCTTTAAGACTCCTAGAGTCCTGATTGAACTATGATGAGGCAATAATTATGGGAATGTTTAAAGAAAAATATATATTTTAGTTTTATAGACCTTATTTTACTGTAAGTCATCTTTTTATTTTTTGCTGGGGACGGCCATTGTATGTAAGGTTTAAATATTATTTCAGAATTGAACAAGTTTCACTGTTTTAGAAAATTCCAAGTTTTTTTAACTTTTTTTTGTTATTAAAATTTATATATAACGTATGTTTTTCAAAAACAAACAAAATACAAAACTTCAATGAGATAAAAAAAAATATTAATAAACCGAGGACTCTTTAAATTACATAAAAGCAAATATTTAGTTGCTGTTACATTTTATTAATTTTTCTCCTTATATACTTTGATTTGAATCCATATGTGACACTTCTAATTCAATGTTTTTATATTGTTCGGGTGCACAAATAATCACTTTTTGCATCTAAATTTTAATTTTAAGCTGTCCGGTGGTTTGTTTCTTTTATTCTAATATGTTGAGCCCTCTCCGATTGTTTCGGTCACTCTTCAGAAGTTTTTATCCAATAAGCTATGTACATGTACACACTCCCCCCCCATGCCTCGTGTCCCCCCATCTAGCTAATCAAATTTTATCCATTGCTATTGTGAGTAAATATTTAAACGGGCAAATTAATATCCTTTTCATGGGTTAACACCACCCCGCACATGATGCACGGCCCGCACTTTAAGCACCCTGGCACTTGTTAACATATAACGTCTTTTGTCAAGGGTAGAGGGCATGTTGAATCCTGGATCTCCAAAAAAGCTTAAAGTAGTACGGCGAGATTTTAAGGAAACGCTAAGAGAGGAGCCAAATACAATCAAAGCACACTTTTCCCTTGCTGGTTGTGAAAATAAAATATCA
>NC_142795.1:11428324-11458324 GCF_049724085.1 Artemia sp. Qi Xiang Cuo | reverse complement strand
TCGCCCCCTAGTCAATACCCTGCTCTTTAAACTATGTTCGAATTTTTTCCAGTTCTTTAAAAATGACCTCTTAATCACAATCAGTTGATCAGTTGAAAAACTTGTTTTTTTTTATTTAATTCCTGATCTTTTTCTTTAATAATGCTGGGAAATCCGGCGCCCCCTTCATAGCAATGTCCCTTCCCCCATGAAAACTTCCTTCATGGAAAGATCCTTCCATATAGCCCCCGCCCCTCTCCTTCCCCCACCTACCCGAAAAAATAAACTCAGAAAAACTCTGTATACGTAACAAAAAACAAAAATAAATGTTAAAATTGAGTAAAGTTAATAACTTTCAGCCCTCCCCCCGGGGACTTTGGGGGATCAAGTCATCCTAAAAGACATTTTTATCATATTTTCGACCATGCTGAACAAAATGGCTATCTCAAAATTTTGATCGGGTGACTTTGGGAAAAAAATGAGCGTGGGAGGGGGCCTAGTTGCCTTCCATTTTTTTTTTTAATTAAAAATGGCACTATAAATTTTAATTTACATTCAATTGAGCCCTCCCACTATTTTATAGGACCCGGGGGTCTATACCATCACCCCTGGTAAAAAAAAAAAAAAAACAAACCAAAAAAAACAAAAAAAAAAAAAAACCCAACCGTGTTCTTTATTCTGGCAAAAAATTTAAAATTACAAATTTTTGTAGATAGGAGCTTGAAACCTCTACAGTAGGGTTCTCTGATACGCTGAATATGATGGTGTGATTTTCATTAAGGTTCTATAACTTTTAGGGGTCTTTCCCCCTTTTTTCGAAAATCAGCCAAATTTTCTCAGGCACGTAACTTTTGATGGGTAAGATTAAACTTAATGAAACTTATATATTTGAAATCAGGATTAAAATCTGATTCTTTTGATGCATCTATTGGTATCAAAATCCTGTTTTTTAGAGCTTCGGTTACCATTGAGCCGGGTCGCTCCTTACTTACAGTTCGTTACCACGAACTGTTTGATGTCGTTAGAATAAGAGGGATTTTTTCATTCTAATTGTGTCCGAAATGGATATGTGTATTAAGGCCAAACTTCGGGAAAAGTTGAGGGGCATATTTTACTAATCAAAAAGATAATATGTGCATCCAGTTTTTCAAATATGCGGATTTATAATACGACAAAAAAAGCTGACTTTATTGAATTTAAAATGCCAGGGAAGGTTGAGGGCGGTATTGAAAATGGTCGGGAGGGAAAACAAACAGGATTTATAATTAGTAAAGCGAGAAATTTTTGATTAGGGGTTTCACTAAAAGTGCCAAGAATTAAACTTTGGAAAAGGTTTAGTGTGATCGTAAAGTACTTCAAAAGAAACTCTGTAAATACATTTTTTGTACAAGCGGAGGTGCAAGAGTTGAGAACTGCTGTGGGTATTAAGTTGAAACTTTCAGGACAGGTTGAAGGAGATGTTTTGTATTGGGAGAGGGCTGCCGACCTCCTCCTCTTCAGTTTTGACATGCCCCGTCTCCAAGAAAAATATATAATAGTTTTTGAAATAGAAATATTTATCAGATTATTCTCATGTACGTATGACTAAAATGCACCTTCAAAAATTTGGAGTGGACGTTTGAGCGAACTTACCACATAGTGTACTTTAGTTTTGTGTAACGATAAAAACAGCAATATCCACGTAATAGATCAGTTTAGTAAGTACAAAATTACAGATAGTGCCTATTACGAAGTTGACAAGTTACGAGTGTACTAAAAGTCCCCCTCGCCCTGGTGAGATATTCCGTTATTTCCCCCTTGCTAAAAAATTATTCAAAGTGATTTTTCTAACAATCATCGATGTATATGGTAAATATTACTTCTCGGCTGCAAAATTAACCAAAGACACCAGGGCTTGCAGTGTAGATTACTCAGTTTATCCTTTTGTAGGATATGTCGTCAGAATACGAGGGATTTTTTCATTCTAATTGTGTCCGAAATGGATATGTGTATTAAGGCCAAAAACTTCGTGAACGGTTGAGGTGAATATTTTAATAATAAAAAAGATAATATGTACATCCAGTTTTTCAAATATGCGGATTTATAATACGTCAAAAACAGCTGAATGTATCGAATTTAAAAGTCCAGGGCTGGTTGGGGGGGATGTTGAACAAGGGCGGGAGGGCAAACAACCCACCTCCATACCATTTTGAGCTGCAATAGCTCTGAAGACATCTTATCAAAATTTTGGAATAGCCCCTCTTGTTCAAAATAGTTCAAAAGTCAAATAACTATGCTTCCATGGAGAATATAATCCCCCGCAGCCCCAGGGGCAAGTGTTGTATGTCACATAAGTTGTCCTTTGTTTATATTAAATAAAAAACGGTTTTTTAACTGAAAGCAAGGAGCGACATTAAAACTTCAAACGAACAGAAATTATTCCGTATATGAAAGGGGCTGTCCCCTCCTCAATACCTCGCTCTTTACGCTAAAGTTTTTTAATTGTTTTAAAAAATAAAGTTGTGTGACAAATAAATTTGTGATTCAAACTTTAGAGTAATGAGCGAGGTATTGAGGAGGGGAAAGCCCCTTTCATATACGGAATAATTTCTGTTCGTTTTAAGTTTTAATGTCACTCCTTACTTTCAGTTAAAAAAATTTTTTGTTTTATTTAATTTCTTAACATTTTTGAATTAATGTAGCTTTGATTTTGGCTCACTGTACATGAATAATTAAAACGAAATTCGCATATTAATTTTCCTTTTTTGAGCTAAATGGCTTTCTCGAAATTTTGTTCTGACGTAACTTGCGAATTAAGTTACGTAACGAATTTCTATATTCGTATGTTTTTTTGCGTATATTAGGGAGTTTGCCACCTAGTCGATACCTTGCTCTTTACGCTAAAGTTTGAATTTTGTTCGAATCACAAACCCCTGAATCACAAAGGCCGGTTAATTAGAATAGATAGCTCTTTTGAAAGTACTAAAAAAAATTAGCGATAAGGGCGAGGCATTGACTAGGGGGCAAACCCCCTCATTTACGTAATAATTTCTGTTTCTTTTAAGTTTTGATGTTGCTCTTTACTTTCAGTCGAAGATACTAGTTTTTTAACTAATTTCTGATCGTTTTTTAAATAATACTGGGAAATCCGGCGCCCCCTTCATAGAAATGTCCCTTCCCCTAGGAAACATCCTTCATGGAAGGATCCTCCCCCGTAACCCCCTCCTCCAACACCCCCATCAGGAAAAAATCCCTCCTGAAACGTCTTTATGCTCCCCATTGACCACTATATGTAAACAATGGGCAAAGTTCATAACTTCCAGCCCTTCCCCCGGGACCTGTGGGGGATTAATTCATCCTCAAAGACATATTTATTAGATTTTCAACTATGCTGAAGAAAATAGTTATCTCAAAATTTGGATAGGGTAAGTTTGGGGGAGAAATTAGCGTGGGAGGGGGCACAGTTGACGTCCAATTTTTGGTCACTTAACAAGGGAACTAGAACTTTCAATTTTTGTTCAAATGAGCCCTCTTACGATATTCTAGGACCACTGGATCGATACGATCAAACCTGGGAAAATAAAAAAACAAACAAACAAACAAAGAAAACAAACAAACAAATAAACACGCATCCGTGATCTTTCTTCTGACAAAAAATACAAAATTCCAAACTTTTGCAGATAGGAGCTTGAAACCTCTATAGTAGGGTTCTCTGATACGCTGAATCTGATGGTGTGATTTTCATTAGAGTTCTATGACTTTTAGGGGTTGTTTCCCCCTTTTTTCGAAAATTACGCAAATTTTCTCAGGCGCGTAACATTTGACGGGTAATACTAAAATTGATAAAACATATATGTCTGAACTCAGCATAGAAATCTAATTCTCTTGATGTTTCTTGATATAAAAATTTTATTTTTTAAAGTTTCTAGGACTATTGAGCAGGGTCACTCCTTACTTACAGTTCTTCAAGAGGAAATACATTATATTCTAGGATCAATTTATTCTAAGTTTATAGAAAGACAAAAGGTATTAAGTTAAAACATTATAAAATTTAGGATGGGGGATGTCAAACAAAATCCAAACACACAATACGCACGAGGGCTGGCAAAAGAGTACGATAGCGATATCTAAGGAATGATAAGTTCAAACTTCAAATCATGTAGAGAGAAAAGTTGAAAAAGGAAAGGAGAGCAGCCTGCTCCCCCTTCTTCTTGTCCTTTTAGATACTCCCCCTTGACACTGGTAGAAATATTAGATGGCCATTTTATTCAAAATAGTCACAAGGTCTAATACCTTTGCTCTGGCAGATGTCATCCCCCCACAGCCGTCCTGGCTAAGTGGACGTGCACTGGGTTGATAATTCTTTGTCCAAAAAGCACGGGTTCGATCCATGGAGTGGCCTGTTATTTGATTTGGAACGCGGGTCAGTGGTGTAACTCTATAAGCTTATCCAGAGTCGATCCAGCTCTAAATGGGTACCTGGAGATATCTGAAGAAGGTAAGTAAGAAGTGTGTGCGATAGCAAAGGATGGCTTCACCCCCCCATTCACTTCCTGGCTGAAGTGCGATGAAACGGAGATCAGCACTGCTGATTTGGACCTTAAAGGTCTAGTGCCGTCATACTTACTTACTTACATCCCCCCCCCCACAGCCCCCGGGGCATGTATTGTAAACTATCCAATCTACTTTCAGAGAATGTTAGGGATGTTGAACAAAATCAAAACATACTATATACATGCTGATTGTCAAAAGGGCGCATCAGCAGTATCTTAGGAACGACTGAGGATATTAATTTGAAGCTTTCAGAGCATGATGGACAGTGCATGAACCTTCAGGGAATCCTTAAGGTTTTTTTTTTAATTAAATCCAAAGACACTTTATGCATCCTGGTAATCAACAGTGTATATCTGCAATATCTTAGGAGCGGCTATGGGTCAGAATATTAAATCAAATGATACTAGGTGCATCTTGGCTGTCAGAAGGGCTTATCTGAAATATCCCAGGAACGGCTAATGACATTTAGTTGAAAATGTCCGGGAATGTTGAAGGGTTGTTGGAATAAATCAAAAGCCACTAATTAGAACTATTAAATTAGAATCGGATACTTTAATTCTTAGCCTACGCCAAAAACATGAAAAACTGCAGAAATATTCATTATATGAACCAAAACTTTGACAGTAAAAAAGAAACAGAAATTAATAAAAAAAAAACTTTCAGAACAATAAGTTTTTCAAAGAAAATTAAAGCGCCATATTGAATCTAAGACCAGCAGAAATAAATTCCTATAATAATTCAAACTCAAAACGACAAAAAATAACGATTAAAGAACGAATGAAATCCAAAAAAAACAGAAATTAAAATAAACAGTCATAGAAAACGAACAAAATCTCTACAAACAGGAGTTTGGCTACTGACCCTTTCCCCCTTCCCTTACCATTAAAGACTAAAGCTTGCTGCGTCATTTGCGCTTTACTGAAAAACGAATATTTAAGAATTTTTTTTTATGCTTACAACTTTAAGTTTTCAAGAATTAATATAATTATATGTAGAATAATCAGTTTATTTTCATTAGCTCTTTCCAGTCGCCTTGATTGTTATAGAGATTTTATATTTATTTTTCGTCGATGTTTTGAAAAACAAAATTAGAGTGTTCAAGATATACATTGTTCTCAATGAAACGCAAATGACGTAACCAGCTTTAGTCATAGTGTAAGGGAAAGGGGGAAAGGTCAGTAACCAAACAACTTGTTATAGTAATTTTTGTTCACTTTAAGTTTGAATTGAATATTCAGTTTAGTTTTTACTCGTTGTAAGGTTTATTTATTAATCTACATGAACTATTGCTATATGAACCTGCTATCTCTATGTTTTCTATCATCGTTCACTTTAATTTCTGTTCATTTTGGGTTTTATTTGTTCTTTAATAGTAATTTCTGGTCGATTTGGGTTTGAATTTTAACAGGTATTTGAATTTAGCAGGGCTTTATTAGCCTTTTCAATCAAAAAAGTTTTCCAAAATGATGTGGTTAATGTCCCAGGAATATAAAATCGCATGGTATCTACATATATTAGGTAAAGTTGGTGCCCAAGCACCGAACCTTTTTGAGCTCCGCAATGGACTCTATAACTTCTTGATTTACAGCCATCAATATTCACTCCAAGTGTTCTCCCTCCAAGATGAGACTCAAACTAATGCAAAGATACATTCTGAACACCTAAACAACGTAGCCTGCTCAATAAGATCTTAAAAACAAGTGTTTGAAAAGCTTTGCTAAAATTTATGCAAATTGAAAGCACTAACTCAACATGTTCAAGCGCATTAGAATGGCTTTTCCTGAATCCAAACTGTGTTTCCGCGAAACACAGTTTCGAGAGAGAGAGAGAGAGAGAGAGAGAGAGAGAGAGAGAGAGGGAGGGAGAGAGAGAGATGATTTGCAGCCATCAATATTCACTCTAAGTGTTCTCCCTCCAAGATAAGACTCAAACCAATTCAAAGATACGTCCTGAATACCTAATTATTATAGCCTGCTCAACAAGATCTTAAAAACAGCAGTGTCAAAAACTTTGTTAAAATCTATGAAAATTAAAAGCACTAGCTCACCACTTTCAACCGCAAAGTTAACAAATTCTGTGAAATGGTGGACTGCATGTATCATAGAATGGCCTTTCCTGAATCCAAACTAGGTTTATACGAGAAATCCATATAGATTCAGATGGTTATACAATCTTTTATGCATGAGCTTTTCATATAACTTTGAAAACAAAGACAACATCAAAATCGGTCTCAAATTCTAAGGATCTGTCTTCAGACCTCCTCTATGCAAAGAGATAACCATGGCCTCTTTTAATCACGAAGGAAACTCACCCTTTTTTCAGCGATAAGTTAATCAAATATACAAGGCAGGTCAACAAACTAATACTATTACTAATTTAAATGTTTGCAGATTGAGACCATCACTCACAGAAGAATTTGACTTCATAAACCCTATTATTTGCTTCATCTCCTCTATATTAGTTTCAGCAATGTTCATGTTTACCCCCAAATGTTTACCCCCAAACGTCTTTCATCTTTAAAAGGTTCGGTAATTTTACTCCTATCATTATACAAAATTTCACTTACCGATTCACCTATTTCTGAAAAATACTCACCCAAACATCAGAAGTTCCCTTCCTTAAAACAAAGATTCTATCGTCAACTTTTGGGCTAGCTGTATTTTCATTCTTCTTGCCATTATTTAATCATCCATTAATAGTTTTCCACGTACCTTTCGTGTTCCTTTTAATATTTTCAAATTTCATCCCATATCAATTTTGAACACAAAATCTGCGAAGCCGACAAGTTTCATTGCGAAGTTTTTTGAAGCCATTGAACACCTCCTGTGACTCTGAATTCATATAAAGTATATAAAAATAATTTCTTTTCTGAATTAGTCGAAGAAGCTCCTGGGTTACCCATGGTTTTTCTGGGAGTATTCTTCTTCAGCTTGACAGTCCTCATTGGACATGTTGAATGAAATATCGGTTGAATAATACCTATATACTTATCGAATGCAGCGGATGGACTTTCATATTCATCATAAACATCTTGCCACGAAAGAACACTCAGTTTTTGCCTAAATCTATCAATATTCTCTTTTTTAGTAGCTTTTTCTTTGTCCTTTTTATTTTTGGCTTTTGTGTACGTAGGAAGGAAATCAGTGCCACCACAGGAAAATGAAGACTCACAAATTATTACATCAGCATAAAAGGTAGCAAGTAGGCGAGATCGAACAAATATGTTACAGATTAATGTTGCTGAATGTTGAGTAACGTGCGTTCGGATTCCTACTACAGGATATAGACCATGACTAACCATAAGGGTAAAAAACTGTAAATTATCATTATTCAAACACAAAAGATCAAAATTAAAATCACCAATGCAAATGAAATTGGAAAGTACTCAACTGGATCTCATCCAAAACTCGACCAAAACCAAGTGCACACTCTTTCCATTGTATACTCGGTGGCTTATATACCTCACTTATCAAAATCTTATTCCCACCAATTTCCAACTCAAGAGTAAGAGTTTCAACCCTACCTTCTATCCAAATGGATTAATCCTCCTTCACATTAGCCACAAGATGTTCCTTAACTAGAAATACTAAACCTACACGTGTCATGTCTTTCTATTTTTTACAATAAGCTGGTATCCTGGAAAATTAAAAAGTAACTAAGAATGTTTTGACGTTAAAAAAAGTCTCACATAAACCTATCAAGGTAAAGAATATGCCCAGCTCAGAAAGGATTATTTTCATAGGTCCTTAGTCCTTCACCACAACTTTAAGATAACTTGGCACAATACATTTTCAAAAAAAAAAAAGAAAGAAAAAAAGTAAGCTGCCTAATGTCTGGACCCATTCGTTGACATGAATACCAATTCAAAACTTAAACAAACAAACAATCAAACTCCCCTTCATCCATCTATCTACCCACAGGTATTCTACGATCTATCAGCCCCTGGTATTTAAAAAGATAAATATGAATATTCTTAAAAGTCTCCAAAATATAAGACTAGTTTTAATCAAACTTTAATTTCTTGTTTGGGGTAGCTGCAGATCGAAAGAGCAGATACAAAATTGACCAAAAATATATGCTAGCTTGAATTGATCGTTGTGATTTGGTTTTCTTTGGGGGAGGGGGTCATATCTAGTGAGCTGGAATAAAAAATGGGTGAGACTTTATGTGACTACTAGCCCTTGATTTTAAAAAGTATTTAGAGGTAATAATATTCTTATGATGCAAAATCTTATTTTCATAAGCTGCCTGATATTTGAATAATGTTTTTGACAAACAAATTTTATTGTTTTAAGTTATTTAAGAAATCATTATTTCCTCATGGTAATTGTTACCGAACAAGAAAAAAAGAATTTTCTAACTTATTTCTTTAAATCCTATATTATTTCCTTGAATTTTTTTTATTACCTGACAAAAAGTAATGAAACAAAATTGAGTTCAAATTAAAATGAAATTCCGAGGCAGGTACATGAAGTCATTTCCTGAAATCTGAGGAGTTGCTAAATGAAAAACGTGACTGAAAATAATTTTTTTTTAAATTCCAATGCATATAATGGTAAAACTCCGACAGATCTGAACAATCATAGTTAGCGCAATGATGAAGAAACACATAATGTTTACCACGTTTGCTGTAACATTGAGTAAGTGTTTTACAAATATCTTTTCTTGTAATTCTTCATAAAAGGGGCCTATAAACCCTCCATTTCTAAATAAGAAACTTGGGAAGTTCACCCTAAAAAGGGAGGCTATCTTGGGGTTTTCATATTACACGTAGAACCTTTCACACTAGCATTACTTTAAATGTTATGCTGCATTATGCAATCTTATGGAGCAAATTTGTCCGTAACGCAGATATTTCCAAGTACGCCCAGGTTAAATTACTCTTCAAATATTATAATTTTACAGTTCATTTGTAAACGTACTAGGATTGTTCTTTAATGCTAGGAATAAACATTTTCAAACAATTTGTGGTAACGAACTGTAAGTAAGGAGCAACGCGGCTCAATAATAACGGTAACTCTTAGACCCAGCGCCCACGAGGCAACTGTTTTGAGACTAGAATTGCTAACCAATTGCGCACGCAACTGTTTTGTGACCATGGGCTTGAAGTAGAGTGGGGGCCCGCCCACTAGGCAATCAAGATAAGACTGGTTTCCAATTAGTCTAAAACCCGTTCCGTATGAGCCTCCAGCCGTGGTCACAGTTGCGTTGCAAAATATTGTCCCACACATTTTTGGAAGCTACCGCGTTGATAGTGTCCGATTATTTTGGCTCCCAACATGTCAGACCAGGAATTAAACGGGAAATTCGCAGGAGAAGTGCAGAAGCATGAAGAGCTGTACAACTATAAACTTCCAGCGAGAAAAATATATTATTTCCAGGCATGGGCGCCCATAGGCTGAATTTTAGGGGGTGGGCTTACCTGGTCTAATCGGCACTTCCAGTGCTGTATAATTGAAATCTCAAGACAAAATCCATTTTGTTCAGATATCCATTTTGTTCAGTGTAGTTTAAAGGTCCGGAAATTATGACTTTGAGAATGAAACCCCTCCCCCCTTCAACCCTCAGAGCAAGGGTTTTAAATTATGCCCTGTGGGGATATAATTATCCCCACAGGGGGTAGTTTCGTATAGAAAGGGTGGTCGCATAAACCTCAGAGGGGACTCATTTGATTCGTATTCAGAAGTACTACTGGCCTTTTCAACAGTCAAAAGTGGTTGGAGGTCATCCAGCCCCCTCCCCCTACCCCATACACCAATCATTTCCCCAAACACATTCAATCATAATTTTTTAGATAGCCATTTTGTTCAGTGTAGTTGAGAGGTCCAGAAATTATATCTTTAAATATAACTCCCCACCCCATATAGCCCTGAGGTTAAAGGTTTTAAGTTACACCCTGGGGGCATTTAAGGTTTTTATAGAAATGGTGGTCGTATAAACTTCAAAGAGGGCTAATTGGATTGGCAATCAGAAGTTATAGTGCTCTTTTTAGAGTCAAAGTGATCAGAAGGCAAAAAGCCCCCCCCCCCCACACACACGTTGTAGTTTACCGAAACGCATCCGATAGACATTTTAAGATGGCCATTTGTTGTCGTAGAAACTTCGAAAAGGGCTCAGTCGGTTGGTAATTGAAAAGACTAGTGCCTTCTTTAATAGTCAAAAGTGATTGGAGGGTAACCCCCCCACACCCATCATTTCCCCAAACACTTCCAGTCAAAATTTCGAGATAGTTATTTTGTTTGACGGAGTTTAAAAGTCCCGAAATTATGTCTTTGACGATGAGAACCCCCTTACAGACCGCAGGGCAAGAGTTGTAATGTGTGCCCCGAGGCCATTTAAGGTTTTAATGGAAACGGTGGTTGTGTAAACTTTGGAGGGGGCTAATTGGATTGGAAATTGAAGAGCCATTTTTAGAGTCAAATTTATCGGAGGGCAGCTATACCCCCCCGCCACGTCATATTTCCCCCCAATGAATCCGATAGAAATTTTAAGATAGCCATTTGTTTAAGATCTCATCACACGGTCTTTGGGGTTGACAGAGCTCCCCAAAGTATGAGGATAAGGGCTTTAAGTTCTGTCCCGGGGGGGATGTAAGGTTTTTATGAAGAAGTGGTTTTGTGAACTTTAGAGAAGGCCCATTTAATTGGAAATGTATAGTTCTAGTTCCATTTTAAGAGTCAAGCGTGATGGAGAGAAAATAACCCCCACCCCCTCCATGACATCCTCTTTTCCCCAAACACAGTCAATCGAAATTGTGAGATAGCCATTTTGTAGCCAATAGTCCAAAGAGAATATAACAATGTCTGCAGTAATCAAATATAAGAAATATTCAAGGCGGACGCTGAACTAAATCAAAACAAACTACTGAGCATGTAAACTTTCAAAAAGGTGAAAAAGCAATATCTCAAGAATAACTTATATAATTAAGTTAGACCTTTAAGAGTAAGTTGTGGGGGAATTTGAACTAGCCAGAAGGCACTATGTGTATACTTTTAGTACTACAACTACAGTTACTGTAACTAATGACGCTAAGAGTATTAAGGAGAAATTTCTAGGAAGTGTTTAGGGGGAGTTTCAATTAACCAAAAAACTGTATGCACGCAAGTTTTCAAAAACGCTTGTCATCGATTTGATAAGAAACATCATTCTATAAAACCTGGATAAATCATCGAAATATTTGAGGAAGCTAATTTAATTCGAAATTCAAAGTTACCTTGTTCTGTAAAAGACTAAAAGAGATAGGAGGGTAATCAAGCAGTCTCCCAATCGCTAATTTATTTCCCAAATACATCTAGTCGAAATTTTGAGACAACTTTGTCAATAAAAAACGAACAGAAATTCATCTGAAAAAACTTTTTCCACAAAACAAGCTTTTCAAAGAAAAGTAAAGAGTTCCATTAAGCCAAAAATGGGCAGAAATGAAAATGAGCAATCATTCAAGCGTAAAACTACCACAAATCACTATCAATAAACAAATGAAACTCAAAATGAACAGAAATTAGAATAAAGGGCCGAGTCAAACTCGAGACGAACAAAAATTAAGATGAGTAGAGTTGATAACCCTCATGTTTTCACAAGACCCAAGAATAGTCTTTACGTTCCAGACAATCCTCTATATTTAAATTTTTTTACTTTTTTACTTAAAAAGGTAAAAAACTTTTTTTACTCGCTTTTTTTTACCCATTTTTTATTTCGATAAATAAATGTCCCTCTAGGGAATTCAAACATACAATCGGGGGTCATTTTTTTTTCCAGTAAAGCCTAAGTTAGTTTTTGGTCTTGAGAAGCCATGGGGATTGTCAGCCCTAGTACTGTCAATTTTTGCTCATTTTGAGTTTGATTCGGCTATTTATTATAATTTCTGTTCGCTTTAGTCTTTTTTTTAGGGGTGGGGGGCATTACGGACTTGAAGAAGAGATGAGACTTTGCATTCTTTTCCAAACAGGGATGGACCCAATACTCCCTCTGAACTCGACGAAACCTGCGGTACTCATAGTAATAAATTAAGTCTTCCTCGTCGGGACTCGACATAGTTAACCACATTGCACTGCTCAATTAGATAAACACAACTGATCCACAACCAGTCGCGTCCGTGGGCGGACACACGTTTCATTTTGGTTGTAAACTGGTCATAAACCAGCTGCAGATGAGACTAGTTTCCAACCGCTGTCTTGAAACAGTTGCCCCATGGGTGCTGGGCCTTAAAAAGTGAAATTTGATATGAAAATACATATCCAAAGAATCGACTCTTTATGCTACTTCCAAACATAACATTGATTAGGTTTCGTGATATCCATCAAAGGCTACGAGCTTGAGAAAATTTGCTGGATTTTCGAAAAAGTGGTGAAACACCCCCTAGAAGTCAAAGAATCTTAATAAAAATCATAAAGGTTCCAAGCTCCTATCTGCAAAAACTTGAAATTTTGAATTTTTTGCCAGAAGAAAGATCACGGATGCGTTTTTATTTTTTTTTCTCTTTTGATTTACAGGGGTGATCATATCGAACCAATGGTCCTAGAATATTGTGAGAGGGCTCATTCGAGCGGAAATTAAAATTTCTAGTACCCCTTTTAAGTGACAGAAAAATTAGAGAAGAACTAACCCCCCTCCCAAACCCTTTATTTCCCAAAAGTTGTCTGATCAAAATTTTAGGACAGACATTTTGTTCAGTATAGTCGAAAGGTACAATAAGTATGTCATTGGAGATGACCTGACCCCCCCCCCAGAACAACCGGTGGAAGGGCCCTAAGTTATAAAATTCTCCGATTGTTTACATATAGTATTTGTTATAGGGAAGTATGCCTACATTTCTCAAAGACGGAGGGAGAGATTTTCTTGGGATAAATTTTCTACGGGGGAATATCCTATTGGGGTGGAAGTAACCGGGGGTGAGCTTTCCAGTGGAAATTATACACGGGGGGAGTTTGCTAGAATTTCGTATACGAAATTCATTTTGTTTATCTTACCTTCTCGTTGGCGACCCCATTTTAGATGTAGAATTCTATGGGGGCATTGTCCAAAGGAAATATTAAGCAAAGTTAGAATTCTCTGGGGAATTTCTATGGGGGGGGGGGGGGTAGGAGATTTCCCATGAGATAAAATCTCCACGGAGGAATTACCACCAGGAGAAATTCTCCATGGGGGAACTTTCTGCGATGAAAAACTTCCCATTGGAGGGGTCTAAAAAATACTTTCCACATAGGGGGGGATTCCCCCACGACCTCAAAAAGGACCAAAAATACAATAAAAACAAGGCTGTCTTCAAATAAAAGCACACTAATGAGTGTTTTTCAGGCAGAATCGTAAGCAAGAAATTTTCTGAGGGGAATTTGGAGCGAGGATGGTATTGTCCGGGGGAAATATCCCGACGGAAGAATTTTACAGGATAATTTTTTTTAATTAAATTTCTTAGGCACTCTTTTAAATTATAACTTATTAACTTATGAAAAATATACTGGTGAATTCTGCTTCAAACCAAAATATGCACAAAAAAAGCTAAGTTTGTTTTAATTTTTCTTATTATTCTGTAGTAATGTTTTTCCTGGTATTTATTTAAGTCATGCATGTAAGTCAGGGGTAAAACTAGAATCTGTTCTTCAGTTACAGGGTCCGGACTATTTGGACCTGGTGTTGGGGTAGCAGCTTGAATTTCGGTACGCGCAAAATCTGAAGATATTTGATAAAAGAATGCCCATAGACAAGTCGTTGTGGAATTGAGCTAAGGAATAGTTGGAGAATTTTAAGTGATACTCTGTTTTGATCAAGTTGAATGTCAATGAAAGAAATGTATCCAATTTTTAAAATAGCGGTCATACCAGTTCAAAACTTTACCAGCTTCAAACTGTTTCAAACAATACCACTTTCAAAACTTTAAAAAAACTAAAAACCAGGCATCAGGCAGAGCCGTTCCTAAGGCTGGCGGTACCCGGCAAAAATCAATTACAGGGCCCCCCTTCCGACTCAAATATAAGCAAAATAAACCAAATCAAAGAGAAAAGTTTGATCAAAGTGAGCAATCCCTTAGTGGTTGCCCCCCCCCCCCTATTTGAACGGTTCAGATATCATGTCACCTATGGTTCGGCTGTCTTATTTGAATTATAATTGTGTTGTTGATTTATTTATTTTGTTGTGTTGGTCAACACTTAGGTGCTTACGGGTTTTCAAATAAATGATAATCATACCATAATGGCACTTTTAAAAATTATCCACAAAAAGCTATTTAAAATTAATAAATAAAAAAAATAGTTTATTGTTTCCTTTTGCATAGGCACATCTCTCATATTTCCTTATTTTAGTTACGTCCATCTTGTCCCTTTATTATTGAAAAATTTACCCTTGTACTAATATTCCTTTTTCTTTTCAGTTGCCATGGCTTCAAGTTCTGAGGTCAAGCTATCTCATTGCAGCTTATCTGAGGATTGCCCACGTGGATTTTCTTGTATATATCCGGAGATCCGACGGAGATGGACATTCTCCGACGGAGAATGCCTACCTATTTCTAATGGAAGAAGAAACTCGGATATAGATGACGAGCAGCTAGATGGAACTGAAGAAATAGACGAAAACACCCGCCGCAATAGAAACAACGGGCAAAGTGATTGTAACACAGCTGAGGATTGTGCACGTGGATTGTCTTGTATATATGGCAGATGTTTGGACAGAACAGCATTCTTAGGACCTTTACCTCACCCTTCGGGCAAGGAAAGCCCAGTTTGCCTTTTATCCTCCGACGGAGAATGACTAACTATTTCTAATGTAATAAGAAACTCAGATATAGATATCAGAAGAAACTCAGATCTAGATGACGAGCAGCTAGATGGAACTGAAGAAATAGCCGAAAAGACCCGTCGCAATAGAAACAACGGGCAAAGTGATTGTAACACAGCTGAGGATTGTGCACGTGGATTGTCTTGTATATATGGCAGATGTTTGGACAGAACAGCATTCTTAGGACCTTTACCTCACCCTTCGGGCAAGGAAAGCCCAGTTTGCCTTTTATCCTCCGACGGAGAATGCCTACCTATTTCTAATGGAAGAAGAAACTCAGATATAGATATCAGACGAAACTCAGATATAGATGACGAGCAGCTAGATGGAACTGAAAAAATAGACGAAAATACCCGTCGCAATAGAAACAACGGGCAAAGTGATTGTAACACAGCTGAGGATTGTGCACGTGGATTGTCTTGTATATATGGCTGATGTTTGGACAGAACAGCATTCTTAGGACCTTTACCTCACCCTTCAGGCAAGGAAAGCCCAGTTTGCCTTTTATCCTCCGATGGAGAATGCTTACCTATTTCTAGTGAAAGAAGAAACTCGGATATAGATGACGAGCAGCTAGATGGAACTGAAGAAATAGACGAAAATACCCGTCGCAATAGAAACAACAGGCAAAATGATTGTAACTCATCTGACGACTGTCCACGCGGATTGTCTTGTATATATGGTAGATGTTTTTGCCTTTTATCCTCCGACGGAGAATGTCTACCTCTCCTTTACATTGATGGAGAGCAGCCAGACGGAATTGATGAAATAGAAGAAAACACCCGCCAATATGAGAAAACCAAAGTCCCCATGTGCATGGGGAAAATTGCTGGCAAATATGGGTGTTACACAAAGGTAACAAATAAACGAAAGCGGCAGAGAAGAGATAGGAGAAATATGAGTTTGTATACATATTATAAGCCCGGGGAGGAAGTGCGAAGAAGGCCATGAGGTGAACCTTAGGCTAGCCAAGAGGCCGGAAAGTAGGCTCTTAGCCTGATTTTATATATTTTGATAGCTTAACTTTTTTATTTTCTTTTTATATGATATTGATTTGTGTGAGGCTTTTTTTTGTAACTCTTTTGGATCTTGGGGTGACAGATCGATTTGAATAAATTATTATTGCTGATGATACTGTTTTTAATGTCAGAGGAAAATTTGGATTTTTTAATTGGGTTTTTCAAAACCAAAAATTTATGGGACTTTGTGTATGCAAAAATAAGAGAAAAATGCTAGATATGGTATTTGAAAGAGAAAAAAACTTTAAACCAATGGTGCCAATCATAGTATTGTTTTTGTAACTAACACACACATGTTGAAAATAGCAATAAGCGTGTTTTGCTAAGTTTTGTTGACTTCAGTTGAACTAGAGTAAGCTTCAATTGTTTTTCTTTCCTTAGAAACAGCAAATGTGATCGTTTGACCCTCAAACTTAAGTTGATTTTTGCAACTCCTGTCACTGAGTGGAGTCAGGGCGTGGTCATTTAAAAATATCGGGAGTTTTGTTTATTTATTTTAGAATTTCTGAAGATTTGATAGACGTAGGGCATTAAAAAGAGTTCCATTTGAGCTCCTTCGAAAATTTTGCGTAGCAATCTGAGAATTGCTTTATTGACAAAGAATCAAATTCTTGACGTTAAGAACTTGTAGGAACTTGACTGAAGCCAAGTAATCTATAGTCAGTTATCGTAGTTCAGGGTCCGTTTGCACTTAATGTAGAAACGTAGAATGTGTTCCTATGCTCAAAGGATCTCTTACCTGGGTGGACCCGAGGGCACACGTTGCGCGTGACTCGGAACTCTCAGAGGACTAACAGGGTCAAGTCAAAAGCACACCGGCGTACGACCACATCCCGTGAGTTAAGAAAATTCTCCCAGCAATGAGCTAAATTGCTTGGTGATGCAGAAAACCATCGTGGGAGGATCCTCTATAGAAAGACAACTTTGGCATTAGGAGGGTTGTCTCCACATAGTAGCGTAATATTTGTAGGAATTAATATATAATGAATCGGAGGTAATAGGCTTGAAATTGTCAGTGAAGGATTTTGATTCTTGTTGATAGAAAAACATCACTAAAAGCTGAAAACCATGTTGTGAGTAAGATGGGCCAGAATTGCGCAAAGCCTTCATTCAACTGAAGGTCCCAGGGACTTCTTGCTGTACAGTTCTGGGCCAGCTTCAGTGCTTCTGTGTAGACCTGAGAAGATGTGCTGATCCCCGTCCTGTACTGGTTCTGGGACCATTGCTTTTCCTGAGGCCAAAATAATTTCAATGATTTAAACAACATGAAAATTGCAACTTGGAATGTTACGACGTTATAAAATAACTATCGTATCGACATTTTTACTGTTGAAATCAGACAATTTGAACTGGACTTATTAGAAGTTTCAGAAATGTATATCCCAGTGTGAAGTATGGTGTATTTTTCTAAAGAAATACCGTCTTTTTGGTCCCCAGTGGGGGGGGGGGATCAAGCCTCCACGAGGACAAGACCTTGGGTAGAGTGGTAGGCAGGATTTGTATCTACTCAAGATGTCGCTGGAAGTACTTTAATAAACTAATAGACAATATACAAGACGAGAGTATACTCGTGAAGAGTCTTCTTTAAACAGTGGAAACTCTGAGCTATAGTCAACTGCACCAACTGGCGCAATTGATTTGAAGATTGCTACTGCATTCTCCAAGCTCGTCATCTATAGTTGGTTAATAGAGGTTACTGGAACTCTCCGACGGCAGTTGATGTGGAGGTTATTTTTAAACTCTCACAGTGCACCGTATATTATAGAAGGTGGAGGTTGCTCGAACTCTCTCAGCGGTGTTCCTCTAACCACTTGTCACTGTTGTTTCTCAAAGCGCAACAGTCCAAACGTTATCTTTCCCCCCGTCTTATCTTCCAAGGCCCAAGCATACAATTTTGGCTACATAACCCCTAAAGTAGCCTCTCATTGGCTGGCAGGTTTTTGGTCATGGTGATCCACTACCTTGTGTAGAAAAGAAGGAAGAAATAAGAACTTAAAAATAACACATACCCAACTATACCCCTGAAGTGGAAAATGCACTAAATACGAAAAATACACCCTTAACGTAATAAAACACTAAATAAGAGAAATACACTTATATCTAACTTGCGTAAGCCTAGCAACAATCTTTACATTTCTCCCCCCCTCTTTTTATTGAAAAAAATCATTTTTATTACTTTTTTTTCATACGTTTTAAATAAATTTTTATTCCTTCCCTAAACTACATTTTTTATTATTCACTGTCCCCTTGTTCGACTATTCTAAAACGACTTTTTTTCATTTCTCTATAATCAATCCATAATGTCCTTAATTTGAGGAGAATCACCGTGGAAATTCCGATAAGGATTAGAAAAATTAACGTGCCGCCAGTCATGATTCCAATACTCATGGACTGTGCTGATTCAATTTTTCTGTATAATTTTGTTTTGCTCAAAATAGATTTTAGGCTATTTATACCTTTCTCAGAATACATCTCTCTCTCGAGAAAGCTATGAATTTTTTTGAAGCCTAATGATTCGAAATCAAAATTAAGTTTTGTAGCATTGAAAAGAATTTTATTATGAGCGAATTTAGTCAAGTTGACCTCTGTTTTGCCTTCATACAATTCTGGAACGGAGAATTTTTCTTGGCCAAGGGAGAATTCGTCCTTTAATTGAACAAGGACGGATCCTAAAATTTATAATCGTTGTTGCTCCTTTAATGCTTGGCATATGACAGAATGTTTAATTTGGTTGAAATTAGTGTAACAATTAAGAAGTGTTTTCCAAACAGGGGTTATAAGAGGATTATGAACTTTTCGTATATTAATATCGCATTCATTTTTAATGATTTCTTGGTTATTTGTGAAGCAGCCGAAGGAACAGTCAAGAAGCGTGCTGTCACGTACAACGATTCTGTCTTTGCAAATTACCCTTTTTGCATTATAATTACAAGAGTTGATGAAGTTTTCATTTTGCAAAAAATAAATTTTTTCTTCTTGATCTATTCCAAAGTATGGGGAAGTTGGTATGAGGGAATGAAATAAATTTGTGTTTATTGGTGGGATAGGGAATGCTTAAAACTTCAAAAAGTTGAAAGCGTCCTGATCTTTTAATTAAATCTAACGAACACGAAACTATCATTGATATAGTGTCACTCACGATACTGCATTCCGTGTTTTTATATACCCTTGATGGACACCTAACAATAATTTGTTATGCATTAAGGCAATGGTTGTGGAGATAAGTTCTTTTGGTACCAAAATTTTATATTTATTTACACGTCTTTTATATCCAGTACTATCGACTGCATATACTAGCCCATTATGAATTACCAGTCCATATTTTAGAAGCCATTTTGGTAATTTGTTTGCTTCATTTGCCTCAATTTTTAGCCTGGCATACTCTAAAACCAGAGTCATATACATGATTTCCCTGTGAGCACAAGCTTGTGCAACCGTTGCGCGCGAGAATGCCACCCTTTTCCGCATCCCCATGGATGTCACACCTTTTTTGTACCCCTTAAAGGGGCCTCAGTGGCTTCCCTTTGGATTACATCACCCTTTGTCATGACTTGCCCGTGAATAATAGGCATGATAGGCTTACCCCTTACGGTCGACCGACTATTACAAATTACAGAATTTGGGTTCGAGTCCTGAGACTCCATTTCCCGAAAATCAAATCGTTTTCCGGGTACAGTTTCCAAAAATTTTTATGCTGGTTTTATTTCTTTTTCGCGCTTTTGAGCCTGTCTGAGTTCCTTTTTTCCTAGTCCAATAAAATCAACATATTCACCTTGAAGGCACTCAAATTCCTGTTCTAATTCATCAATCTTAACTTTTCTGTATTTTTCAACAAATTCAGAACTAGGGCGTCTCAAATAGTTGCTAGGATTTTTAACTCCAGGAATGTGATGAAAGGTAAATTGCTCACTGTCTATTAAAACAGCAATACGGTATAACTTCCTATTTACGTCTTTAGCTCTCTTTAAATAAGATAGGGCTCTGCAATGTGTATAGCAATGTGTATGAGCGGACCATAGAAAGGTTTTTTGAAAATGTTTAATCCCGGAATAAAGTGCGAATAATTCTTTATTATGATTGTCATATCTAGGTGCGGGTCCGCTGAGAATTTTAGAATAGCTTGCAACTATTTGAAAGCGATCTGTGGTTTTGCATTTTACACAAAGTAGAGCACTATTTGCTTTCATGCTAGCATCTGTGAACAAATGAAAGTCTTCTGATTTCGATGGAAAACGGAGTAGAATTGTGTGTGGATTAGTAAGTTCAGATTTTAGTTTTTTCAAAAGCCTCCATTTCGGTGGGTCCAAAAACAAATGGGACATTTTTGCGAGTTAGGCGAATCAAAGGATATGAAATTTCTGCGTAGTTAAGGTAAAAACTTCGTAAAAATGAAGCCATGCCTAGGAACCTAGGAACGAACGTCTGAAACGTCCTTAGGCGGTGTCATCGCCCTAATCGCTTCAACCTTTGAATCCTGGGGAGAGACCCCTTCGGTCGAGACTTTGAATCCTAACAGATTGACTGAATTTGCAAAAAAACAGCATTTTGATAAATTGATTTTAAGGTTGAATTCACGTATCCTTTCAAAAACAATTTGTAAATGTCTCAAATGATCTTCAAATTTTTCGCTTTCCGTATGTATTATTAGGTCATCTACGTACCAACTCAGAAAATCAGAGACATTTATTTCGTCAATTGTTTTACTAGGGACGCCCTGAAAAATTATTCCCAAAAATTCTAAAAATTGTCTAGGACTGCTTTTAGCTCCCATTGGTGCTTCCAAAAATCGGTATGACATACCTTTAACATTGAAAGAAAATAATTGGCGACTTCTTTCGGATAAATTGCATGCATAAAAGGAGTGTTTGATGCCTAATGTAGAAAATTGTTTTTTCCCTGCCATATCAGTTATAACTTCTTCAATTCTGAGAATTTCCCATTGACTATCTTTAATACCTTTATTGACTTCTCTAAGATCAATTAAGAACCTACTGTTTTATTCATTCCAAAGATGTTTTGGTAAGGTTTTGCCCTCTTTATTAGGTTTGCCAATGATAAAAACAGGTGCGTTGAATGGTGATCGACCCACTTCAATAATCTTAGCTCGAAGCATTTCCTTAACGTGTTTTATTATTACTTCCTGCATTAAAAATGGTAATGGAAATTGTTTTTTGCTTTTAATTGGAACTGTTTCATCAATTGGAACGACAAATCGTTCTGAGTCATTACCCCCCATATCATAAGCAGTGCAAGCAAATACATCTTTAAATTTACAAATGAAAGTTTTAAATTTCTCACTATTTTTATCGGCTAATTCTCCGGTATTGACATGTTTTAAAAATTCATCATTAAGCCATTCGGTTTTTAAATCTGCCTGATTTCTACTGCTTTGGGAAAATTCTTTTTCAGTACGGGCTGCAATTAACCCAGAGCTTGAGGCTAAGTCTTCTGGAACAAGCTCAAAATGTTCCATAAATTTACCTCTTAATAAGGTTGCTTGATATTGCGTGGGGTTAAAAAATACTAAGGTAAATGAGGAATGAGACACTTCACTGATTGACTCGGAAATACAGATTTGCCTCGCTGGTGAAGGCGTGAACGTCAGACAATCCCAATGAGCTACAGGACTTTGGTTACTAGATTGCGGTTTCACTTTGATTATTCTAAAAGAGTATGATGAAATGGTTATCTGTTTAGCTACATATACATTTCCTGTACAAGCATTACCAGTGTTTTCGGCAAAAAATGCGCTAAAATTTTCTTGAGGTGGACTATTAGAGCCTAAACTGATTTGGTTTTGACGGGTATCAAGAGAAATTTCCAAGCAACTTAAGAAATTATAGCCTACTATTAGAGGAAACTTAAGTTCACTAATAACGAGAAATTCCCAATGAATTTTCCTTTGTTTCACTCCGTCAGATATAGCAACAAGAATTTTGATTTTCCCCAAAACAGGTAAAATATTTCGACTCAAGGTTTTTACAGCTGAAAATGACGTTTTAAATTTCCTTCGTATTTGCTCAGGAAGGCTGTAGATTAAAATTTCCGATAATAGCGACATTTAACAACGGGTATCAATAAAGGCCAAAATTTTGATAGATTCGCACCATTTTACATCATACATAAATGGAAGTGAGACATAGGAGGTTGATTCTGGTATACTCAAATAACAAATTTGTGAATCAGAATGGTTCACAGAAGAAATATTATTTATTGGAGGACTTCGCATTAGGATGACTCGGCCTCCGGTAAAGTCGAATAATGTAGTTTTTTGGGTTTGCTTGTGGTAGATTTGTAGGCGTTGGAGCTAAACAAAATTTTGATTTGTGCCCTATTGTACCACAGCGGATACACGTTGTAGGTTCCTTACATTCAGATTGTCTATGTGGACCCCTGCGATTCCAACATTTTATGCGAGCATTATTTTTACCACTAAAATTATTCCTGAAATAATAACCTCTAGTTGATCTTGACATAGAGGGAGTTCGGCTTTGTGACATATCATGGTTAATGTTTTGACTGCTGATTGCTGCAGTTAAAACTTCATTAGGACTACAAAATGTTAAGTCTATTGTTTCAAATTTCTTAGCAAGCTCTAGTAGTTCATTATTATCGCAATCTGATGATGCTTGTTCCATTACTCGGCGCGCAATACTAGTTTTTAAGCCACTTTTCAAAATGTTTGATATGAGACTAATGGCGTTGTTTTTGTCGGCTGGATTGCAATAATCCTTCGCCTTAACAACTATTCTAGAATAAACTTTTGAGAATAATTCGTTCTCCTACTGTTTTTCACTGACCATTGCTTGTAGTTTTTGTCCTAAACTTTCTTCTGGGCAAAAGTCTATTTTTAAGGTTCTTTCAAGATTTAAAAAATTTTCGACACGTTCAAGCTAACAAATAGAGAGAGATATCTTAGACTCTTCCATGATGTAGCAAATAGCCTGACACAACACTAAGGCGTCCCCTTGGACTGACTCTGTTTTCTTTGCTTTAGCGTTAAAATCCATGACTAAATATTGACAGCATTCGAAAGTATAGGAATTGGCGGACATTTTTCTATATAATAATTAACAGGCATAGGAGGAGTTAGTTGGTAAATATCAGAGCTAGCTCTCTGCGATGACAGACGAGCCTCTGCATCCGCTAGCCTAGCTTCAAGGTCTTTAACGTGGGCTTCTATGTCGGCCGGCATGGTTTAAAATTTAAGGCTAGGAAATAGAGACAGCTTAATGAATTATTAGAAAATAGTTTCTAAGGAGTAGTCAACAACACCGTGAGCAGCTGCCACCAATGTGAAGTATGGTGTATTTCTCTAAGGAAATACCGTCTTATTGGTCCCCGTGGGGGGGATCAAGCCTCCACGAGGACAAGACCTTGGGTAGCGTGGTAGGCAGGATTCGTATCTACTCAAGATGTTGCTAAAACTACTTTAATAAACTAATAAACAAAATACAATACTAGAGTACACTAGTGAAGAGTCTTCTTGAAGCCAAGGAGACACCCAGAATTAGCCAACCTGCACCGGCTGGCACAATTAATTTGAAGATGGCTGCTGCACCCTCCTAGGTTGCCCTCTGTGGGTGGTTAGTGGGGATTACTTGAACTCTGCGACAGCAGTTGGTGTGGAGGTTATTGTTAAACTCTCCCAGTGCACCGTATATTATAGAAGGTGGAGGTTGCTCGAACTCTCTCAGCGGTGTTCCTCTAACCACTTGTCACTGTTGGTTCTCAAAGCAGAACTGTCCACAAGTTGTCTTTTCCCCTTCTTATCTTCCAAGGCCCAGGCATAGAATTCTGGTTCCATGACCCCCAAAGTAGCCTCTCATTGGCTGGCAGGTTTTTGTCATGGTGATCCACTACCTTTAATAGAAAAGAAGGCAGAAAAAGTACTTAAAAACAACACATACCAAAATATAACCTTGAAGTGGAACATGCACTAAATACAAAAAATATACCCTTAAGGTAATAAAACACTAAATACGAGAAATACACTTATATCTAACTTGCGTAAGCCTAGCAACAATCTTTACACCAGGGTTAAGAAACATTAAATTAGATGACATAGAATTTATTCACTCAGACAGGAAGGATTGGGTACGTAGACATGGAGTAGGGCTCATGGATGAATAAGGAAGCTGCTAAGTCTTGTTTAGGTTGAGAAGGTATTAATAATAGAAAGATAATCACTCACTTCATGACAAAAAGTGCGGGTATCAGTTATAGTAGTATATGCCCCTGTAGAACCGACTGACGGAGATAATAGTCCCAGGTATAAATATGGTGTTTTTATTAGAAGATTTTAACACCCAGGTCTGTAGAAATAGGGATACATGGTATCCTAGCATAGGTAAATTTGGTGTAGGAAAAGAAAACAGCAATGGCTACAGACTAATGCAATTTTCTAGGTGTAGCAATCTAGTTATAACTAATACAGTATTTAATTTCTTAAACCACATTGGCCTGACATAACATAAAGAATGAAAAACGAGTAAGAATGGGGTTTATCAAGGCCAAATAAAAACACTGAAAAAAAAATACAATAAAGTGAATATTTCTAGGGGACAAACACCTCTCTTCTTCAGCGTGAAACGAAAAAATATAATCTTTACGAGTGCCGAAGAACAAACCGACACATAAAACGCGGATAGTCAATGTGAATGTGAAAAAAAATGAAAAAAACCAAAAAAATTAAAGATGAAGGAAAAACAATAAAAGCCAAAAAATTTAAGAATTAAAACCAAATACCTAACAAAAATGAAAATGATTCACCAATATCCGTGATTTGCAAAGAAATTCAAAATTGAACCGCCGTCGACAGATACTAGCGAATAACTGAGAAATAAAAGACAAACATTCATTCCCTGAAAACAAATCGAAACAGTATTGAAGGAATTTGAGGGCTACGTCACCTGACTCCTGATTTTATAATTGTAGTCTTCGCAGACGCCCTTTGAAACTTAAGGGGTTGTTGACGTGTCTGATTAAATGATTGGGAAAGTGTTACAAGGTTTATATCTGGGACTATTAAAGTATCGGCTTCTGTTTTGAGAAAACCAAAATACGATTCATTTATTCTTAAATCACCTGAATCTTTGTTCAAAGCTAGACCTAAATGTTGGTATTTATAAATTTCAACAGCTTCTCTGTAGTGCTGGACAATACCTTTGCCATGCGAAATTAGGCTAGTTTGATTGATTAAAATAGTATGGTCTGGGTTTTCAAAAATGTGCTCTGCAACGGCATAGTCGAAATTTTCTGTTTTTTTCCACTTTTTAAGTGTATTATTAATTGAACTAGAGTGCTGAGTTAATCTATCCGTAAGTCGCTGATCAGTTCCTCCGATATACCAAAGACTACACCGTTGTGTTTTTCAGTATTTTCATTTGGCCTATAAAAAACCCCATTTTTGCTCGTTTTTCTTTCTTTATAATACAGTATTTGGTCATAAAAGGGCCCATAAGCTAATATAGTATTCACATGATGGTAAGACAGCTAATCTTACTGATTATGTTATTGTAAACCAAAGACTGGCAGGATCAATACAAGATAGTAGGGTATATAGGAGTGCTGTTATTGATTTTAAAGGTAAAGATGGCAATCTAGTAGTATCTAGGGTTACTTTAAAGCTGAAATTTCAGAAATTTAAGTTCCTTCCGGGAAGCTATGACGTTGGTAGACTCCAGGATGAAAATTTGAGAGAAAATTCCGGGAACAGTTGAATGATAAACTCGAGAGTTTAAAATTGGACAATTTAGAAGATGGATGGAATAATTTTAGGAAAATAATTTGTCAAATTGCTGATAGTGTCTTAGGAAAAAAAAAGTTAGGAACGCACCTAGGAATATTTGTGACAATGCTGTATGTTTGATAGAGAGGAGAAGGGGTGTGTACAAGAATTATCTGACAGATAGACCATATGAAAATAAGAGGAATGTAATGAACGTGGGGAAAGCATTAAAATATGAACTAAGAAGGTGTGAAGTAGATAAAATTATGATAAAATTACATGGATAAACTTACAGAGGATCTGGAAGATGCAGCTATGCGGAATAATAGTAAAATATTGTACTTGTATGTTAGTAAATTGAGAGGGGGTGGTAAATCTGGACTTGCACTAGTTAACGATAGGAAAGGGGCCACAATCAGTGATAAGGAAAGACTTAAAAAGAGATGGGCAAAACATTTTGAGACTTGCTAAACCGGGATAAAATTACAGGAAAAGAAATATAGGAAAATGAAAAAGTTTTTGTAACACTTTGGATGTGAAGGAAGATTTATTTTGTGAGGAACAATTAGTGGCAGTACCTAAAGGATAAAAAAGTAAAGCCCCAGGTGCTGGCAGTGTGGTAAGTAAACTTCTTAAATATAGTGGCTATGGGGTTTGAAATAAGTTACTGAAGGCTATGAATATGATTTTTGAAAAAGAGGAAGTATCTTGCGATACTAATTAAACCCCTGTATAAGAAAGGTGATAAGAGTGAGTGTGGTAACTTTAGAGGCATTAGCTGGTTTCCGTAGGTAGCCAGTTATTTACTATGATGACACCTTTTAAGCTTAGAGATGATGAAGACAAAGTTTTTTTAAGAGAAGAACAGTGCGTTGTCTTGGAAAGAATAGAGGATGCGCCGACCAAGTTTTCACTCTTAGGTTAATAATTGAGAAGTGCCTGAGTCATCAAACACCTTTAGTCTTCGGTTTTATAGAATATGAGCAAGCGGTCGATTCACCTGATAGAAGACCTTTAGCGAAGGTCATATCCTTGTATGGTATACCAAAAAAAAATACATTAAAGTGATTATTGCTATGTATGAGCATTAACACTGCTGGGGTTAACTGTTGCTGTAGATTAGTAGCTTAGATTAGTAGCTAGTTTCGTATTAAGTCAGGAGTTAAGCAGGGTTGTGTTCTATCCCTATTTATATGGATTATTTTGATAGACTTCGTCTTAAGGAGCACAGGAACAGTAATGGGAGAACACGGAATCAAATGGGGAAGAAAATTCTCCTGGACTTAGAATATGCTGATGATTTAAGCATTCTAGATGAAAGTGTGAGCAAAATTAATGAACGTTAAGAGAATTTGTGAGTTCAGGATGCTAGAATAGGTTTAAAAATTAATTTTAAGATGACTAAGTCACTAAAGCTGTGAATAAGTGAAGATGAAAAGGTGACGTTGGGTAACAAAAATATCAATCAAGTGGACTGCTTCACTTACCTTGGTAGTATTATTAGTAAAGACGGTGGATGCAGTGAAGATGTTAAAAGATGAATAGCCAAGCACCAGGGTGTTTTTTTTACGGTTATAAAAAAGTTTAGAAAAATAGGAAGATAAGTCTGTGAACCCAAAATTGGAATATTGTAAGCTATAGTGACAGTGGTCAAGTATGGTTCTGAAGCATGGGCGCTCCGAAAGACGGAGGAACATTTGTTAAATGTTTTCCACGAAAATTGCCTAAGTATTGTTTTGGGTGCCCGATTGACTGACCGTATTTCAAACAGTAAACTGCTCGAAACGTGTGAATGAATCCCACTTTCTAGGTTTTTAATGAGAGAAAGGTTGAGATGGCTAGGGAACATTCTACAGATGAAGGATGACAGATGGCCAAAGATTGTCCTTCGGCCAACCGTCTAGGGCTAAACGGAAATCAGCTCGTCCTTATTTGGGGAGGGAGGATGTCGTAAGGAAATATTTAAGGTAAATGGGAACTTCCTGGGAGGATATAAAGAGGGGTTCTAGGATTTTACCCCCCCCCCCCCAGCAATTACCACCCCCGGAAAACACCCCCATGGAAAATACCCCCGGAAAATACAGCCCTGGAAAATACCCCCTGCGGACCCCCCCCCCCACGCGGAAAATACCCCTCCCCCCACCCCCGTGGAAATTAAGGCTTTCCAAATTTGAGAAGTTCATTTGAGTTTTATTTTTTTTATTTCCGCAGGGGGAACGAATTTCTCTATTTGTGTCTAATGCAGCATTCATTTTAATTTATGCTGTATAAAACTGATGAACGCACCAATTTTTTCGTTGCTTTTTTCGTTACTTTAGAAATAAATTTGGGCTATATATTTGAGTATTATATATGTATGGGGGGAGGGGAGGAGTAGAGTATAGCGGGTCTGCATGCAAACTGTGTTTGGTACACTTATTCTGCAAATTAGATAGATAGATAGAGAAGTGTATTTTAAAGCCAAATATACGGCCGTGAACATAGTAAAATAACATAAATGAAAGGCACAAATAACAAACTTTAATCAGCTATTATCAAAAAACACCCATATGAAACACTACATTAACCTGATAATAGTACTTAATACTTGGAAAATTGGTCATTGAAAAAAAAACACTTAACACTTGGAAAAAACACTTAAATGAAACATTTCATTTACTTTCTACTAGGATTGTGTTATCTTTTTTTTTTGTTTTGTTTTTTTTTATTTAAAAAAATTTCCAGATACCTCACTATTCTTCTGTAATTTTTTAGTGGCCATACCTAAAAGGAATTGTTTTTTGACTTCAAACTGTCCAAATACTTTACCACCACCCCTCCCCCGTATGTACAAATATATAGCCCAAAGTATATATTTCCCATCTATTCTGTCACTTGTCTTTGTCTTGTGTCATGCTAAGATGAAAGAAACTAACTAAGAAACCGGTTTGTTCTCGAGTTTCACATAGCGTAAAATTGAGTGAGTGGCGCATAATACACAAGTACCGAAATTCTTTCACCCTACGGAAATAGATAAAATAAAACTCAAATAAAATTCTGATATTCGGAAAGCCCTATTTTTCACGGGTGGGGGGGGGTATTTTCCGGGAGGGGGGCTGAATTTACAGGGGGTATTTTCCACGGGGGGGGTATTTTCCGAGGGGGTATTTTCCATGGGGGGTATTTTCTGAGGGAGTATTTTCCACGGAGGGGGTAGTTTCCGCGAGGGGTATTTTCCGCGGGGGGGGGTGTATATATATATATATATATATATATATATATATATATATATATATATATATATATATATATATATATATATATATATATATATATATATATATATATATATATATATATATATATATATATATATATATATATATATATATATATATATATATATATATATATATATATATATATATATATATATATATATATATATATATATATATATATATACATATATAATGCTCAATGGTAAGTCATTCCATACAGATGGACCCAAGTGTTTCATTGAAAATGAAGACCTGGTACCACGACAAAAATCAACAACTATATTATCACTTTGCCTAGTTACATAATTATGCAGTTTAATACTAATTTGATAAAAACTCTTAAAAACATCAGGGATTACACGATTCATACACTGAAACACAAATACTGCAGCTTGGTAATCTCTTATCTGGCCTACAATAAGGAGCTTCAGGGACCTAAAACAAGCACAGGTGTCATGCACATTCGTGACATACCTACCGATTGTTCTAACAACTTTATTTTGTAGAACTTGCACTCTTTTATAGTTGCATAAAAAGTTACTGTTCCATAGAAGGTAACCGTAGGAAATGTATGCATAAATTAGCGAATAATATTTAGTTAGAAGTATTCTTTGAGGGAGAAAGTGCTGCAGATGTCAAAGTATTCCAACCCCACAGGCAATTTTTGATGAAATCGCGTCACTGTGACATTTCCATGCCAGAGGGCAATCAA
>NC_142795.1:11397304-11427824 GCF_049724085.1 Artemia sp. Qi Xiang Cuo | reverse complement strand
AAAAAAAAAAAAAAAAAAAAAAAAAAATTGGCTTAGGATGAGGCATTTTACTAAAAGAAATAATTCATTGTAAATGTCAATCAGATTGTAACAGGTTGGAAGAGCCTCACTGCTTACATTGAAGTCTTAGCTTTATGAGTTTGGTGAGTCATTTTTACCATTACCAAGAATGCTTTCAATGCAACGATGTTTGTAGTTCAATCTTATGTAGTCAACAGAATAGCTTGCTTTCAATACACATAATATGTATGCTCACATAATGTTTCTTGGTAGAATACGCACAGATACAGACCCAGACGAACGATAGGAACAAAAACAGAGCAGTGCATACCGGTTTGTGAGGACTGGAAAGAAAAAAACCCACTTCTCGAAATTCTGAGCCCCTCTAACTTCCCTTTCCCCGGAAGAAACATTTTTCCTGAAGTTCTGAACTTGAACTTCCAGCAGAGCGATAAAATAGGTTTGAAATTACCAGATACGTATAAAAGCCCTAGTGACAGCATGCAACAGACAACATGCTTATCAAATAAGGTTCATGATAGAGTTACCACTGACCAATATTGGTTTCTGCATAAACTAACGTATGAAGCTAAGAGAGGAAAGGAAATAATAAATGATAAATAAAACCAAAAAAGGGTGAGAAAACGAGGATTTTGTCAGCCAGTGGTAAAATATGAAGACGAAAAACCAGCAAATATTTCGACAAGGACCTCCGCCAAGTCGTCCTCAGTGCAAAAAAAAAAAAAAAAAAAAAAAAAAAAAAAAAAGATCCGAACAAACACTGAATGAAAGACCAAAGCCGAAACCAATGAAAAAAAGGACTTTACCGAAGAGATTGTGCAAGAATCTTTTGCCTAGCAATACTTTTTGCTCTTCTGCCATTTCAGTTTTCATTTTTTTTTTTTTTATTAACAAATAGGTCACAAAAAAAAAAACAACATACAAATCTCCATATAATGCTAACAAAAAAAAACTGCATATAATACCAACAATGTCAAAATAGGTTCCGACGCATATTAGCGTGTTTGTGATGACCCAAAAAAAAGGATCACTTCAACTACTTATATACTAATACACTAATTCCTCGGGGACATAATACTCTCTGACTCCTCCTCTCCTCCCCCACCCCGACAAAGCAAGTAATCAAAATTCTAAGGATAATGCATTTTTTTATTTTACAGGGAACTTTAAGGAATTCAACACTCATACTCTATGATTAATCATGATTCCTTTCATGTACCAACAATCACCTCAATCAACACACAGGAAAATGTTTCTCTTTTAACACTCACAAACATATGTTTACTCCCAGATCAATCATCTTGTCCATGTCTACAAAACTGGTTAAACAAATACATTGTAAAGCAGCACGAAAGTCGACACGAACCTTCTTAGCTTTTAGGTCCGCCGGAAAAATGCTTCACACTTCAGAACCAATAGACCTAATAGAAAATTTAGATCTGGTAGTAACTGGAACCCGTGTTTTAACCAATTCAAAATTTCTAATTTCATAACTATAGTCCCTTTCATTATAAAGTTCTGAAAAACATGCAGGTAACAAATTAGAAAAAAATTTATACATAAACAAATTAGATATGTGAATAGGTTCTCTTAAATTTGACTGGGTGCAAATATCAAAAGAATCTTTTAGTATTAAATTGTTATAAATTGGGCTTAATGAAATGTGTTCAGTGTCCCTATTTAAAGCCAAATTCCTGTTTATATATTTTTTTTTATCCTAATTACCTGTTTGAAAGAACGTTGTAAGTCATTTGCAGTCGAAATGAAAGTTGCCTCCTAAAAAAAAATAAGATGTGTAGGATTTTCAAAATTATGCTGGGCCAATGTGGAATCCAAATTGTCATTTTTATTTTTCAATCTCAGGGACTTATCTATTGAAGTTTTGTGTTCATGCAAACGTTCACCAAGTTGTTGATGGGTCTTACCAATGTAAAATTTCCCACATGAACACGGGACTCTGTAGACACCACTACCCAGTACATGGTCAGTTTTATCTTTTCCTGAGTTGGAAAAATGTTCAACTTTTTGTTCACTTTTGAAAGAAACAGAGAGATTGTGCTTATTTAAAACTTTTCCAAGTTTATCACTAAGTTTTGAAATGTATGGTAGGGTGGTGAAAGTTTTTTTTCTCAATTGCCGGAACGACTGAATCAAGGGGGAGAGGCTCCCTATTTTCTTGCTTTATCTTTTTTAATCGTCTATCTATGATGTTTTCAATAAGGTTTTATTCGGTAGCCATTGCAGAATAGAATATATGTGATGTAATTTAATTCAGAATTTACATGATTAAGTGAACAGATTTTTAAAACTCTGTCGACTAAAGAGATTATTACCCCTCTTTTCACAGAAGGAGGGTGATGTGAAGAGAAATGTAGATACCGATCATTATGGGTCGGCTTTCTGTCTATAGAAAATTCAAGGCTAGGAGTGTTTTTTTATAATCAAAACATCCAAGAAAGGCAGCTTTCCTGAATCTTCTAGTTCCATTGTGAACTGGAGGTTTGAATAAAAAGAATTTAAATGTACCAAAAAATCTCCAAGAGAGTCCTGTCCATATTCCCAAACAGAAAGAATATCATCAACGATAATTATGCATAAACTACATAATTACTGGAATTTTTAATGGAATGCCCCATAAATTACCAGAATATTTTTTTTTTCCTGAAATTAAGAATAAGATTACTGGAATAAGAGTGCAGTCTATAAGTGCACAATACTCTCCACACAACCTGCATAATTACTGGTACTATTCAGTGAAATTTCCCAGATCTGGAACAAAGTGGATATTAAGTGTCAAGGCCAGTGAAAATAGAATCTGATTCTTTGAATTGGTTAAATGGACACTTAAACAGCTCTGTACGATTCTAATAATTGGGAATTCAGCTTCTAATTAAAAAGACTTTCATGTGCAGCTATGTAGTTTTTGGTAGCTTTGATTTTGATTTTAATTTTTACATTATTTGATTTAGAACGCGCATTCGGCTATTTTTGGGCTTCTTATACTCGTTTATCAATAAATTATTATCTTATCTTACCTCTAGCAATGGGTGCCGAAGAAAAAAAAAAAGAAATGTGGGTGAAAAAGCAGCAAAAAATCAGCTAAAAATATTTGGCACCAAACACCCTAAGAGGATTATTAAAGTGATCCTTTGAAAGTATGGTTGTCTTTGGGAACGACGAATTGTTAATGTTTGAATTTTACCGATAAAAACCGTTGTCAAACTTGACTAACTAGTTTTAATTATTTATTCAGTAGTTCAATACGACGACACTGACGAAAATGTAGAATTGCCCTAAACACTCCAAAAATATCAAGGACAGTGAAAATGATATTAGATGGATTAAATTGGTTAAATAGAAACTTCCACAACCACATATATCTAAAAAAAAAAAAAAAAAAAAAAAAAAAGCGGCGACGGAATCTGAAAAAAGGAAACGTGGGTGAGAGGTTAGCATAAAAAATAAGCTAAAAACATGTGGCATAAACAGATTAAGAAAAAGTAGCTTTCCTTTGAAGATTTAGTTGTCTTAGAAAATCCAGAAATTGTTAATGTTGAATCTTTGCGGACGAAAAGCAGTTTTAAATTTAACTAATCAGTTTTACTTGTTTATTTTCACAGTTCAACGTGGTAACACTGACGAAAATGGCGTGCTGCACTAAAAACTTCATAATTCAACAAATCGCAAAAGTATGAATAGACCTAAGGTGGGTTCATGAAGGAAGATGTTTTTATTTAAATGTGCTGGTACTCTAAGGACGCGAACCAACACAGGCTAGTTCAAGTTAATTACTTTTAAATTTTAAACTGGTTATTATACCTTGGCAACTCTTAAGCCTACAGATTTCATTAATACTATCAAAGATTAGTAATATTATCAAAGTAAAGAAAGTACTATCAAAGTAGTAAATTAAAGATTATCGGGATATACTTACTGCTATGTCAACTTTGTATTTCACGGCGAGTCCTGCATGCTGCAAAGCTTTAACAACAGATGCATAAGAATCTTCCAGTTCTGTGTATTTACCAACTAGCGCTATGTTGACAGATTTTCGTAAGTTCTCCTGACTAGAAAAAAGTGAAGAAATAAGTAAAAGGAAAAAAGAACATGGCCTTTAGAGCGAATAAACAAGTGATTTTATTTTATTTTAGATATTTTCCACATGTATCAAGATTTTTGTTATCAAAAAGCGATAAATGAAGGAATTATTAAAATGTACGCGAGAACCATACCCCGTATGTGCTTTAAATTACCCGGATGTGCTTTGAATTGGGTTTAGGCGTTTACTCCCGGAAAATTCCCCCACGCGCAAAATTGAGCAGCCAAAGAGAAAGTACAAAATAGGTACCTCAGAACGTCGACCAGATGCCCAAAGGGGTAACAAAAGGACCAGATATCATAGAAAGTTTTAGGGTGGGGGCTGGTTGGTCTCCAATTACAGGTTGGTTAAAAAAGGACTAGAACTCTCAATTTCTGATCAAATGAGCATCCTTCGAAGTTTCAGCAATCAATGAAGCGGAGGTTGGGATGAGGAAGGGGCGGTCCCTCTCCTATACGGAATAATTTCTGCTCATTTTGGTTTTAATATTACTCTTTACTTTCATAATAGCAGCGTAGACCAGACACATTCCAAGAAATCAAGAGGAATTAAATATCGATTTCTACCTCCAACACCCCTTGCCCCTTCCTTAGAAATAATTATGTATTTACCTGAAGGCTCAAAGAGGTGGTAATATTTGTCCCAACTTGTAAAAACGTAATAAAAATGCATAAAAACACATTTTTGTTACGTTTTTAAAAGTTTTTTTGTACAATTCTTTATAAAATGAAGGTTGTTCATAATAAAGGTATGAGAATACTGCAAACACCAAATGTAGCTATTTTAAGCGGTCTCCACATATCTTTTCTTTGAGGAGAGAATGAACTTCATGCAGCCACCGTAGTGTATTTAACTAGACGATAGGAAATATGCTGGGTATCAGGAGCCTTAAAATACTCAGATAGTATACCCAGATATCTGGATATTGGGGACACAAATAGCCAATCTTGTGCCATCTACCCATAGGGGATCTGAATCATATCAGGCTACTCAATTTAATTTTGACAATATTTGAATTCTAATAATAAAAGACCGTTAGTTCGGATTTACAGCATTGTCTAAATTGAACGCCATATAATGAGAGAGATTTTTAAAAGAACAACAGAATTGAAAATCCAATGGTGTAAAGTCTGACAGTCATGGTTGGAGAGGCAACAAAGCCTATCCAAGGTCAAAGTTTTGAAGGTGATGTAAAAAACTTCCGATCCAGACAAGGATGTAAAACCCCACACAGTTGAAATTTTTCGCTGACTAAGATAAACCTTAGTACAGATGTGGAAGTATCAAGCCTGCTGAAAGATTATATAAACTCAATGGCCAATCATTGGTTTTTCCCTCAGATAGTTAAAAAGACTTTTTAAAAGATACGAAATGCCTCATACCTTTTCTAAAAACTCAAAAATTTAGGAAGATAATTGGTTCAAAATAAAAAGCTTCATTTTTACTTAGGTTCTATATTCTGGTTTAATAATTAGGAATTTAAAAATTAACAATTTATGATTACCTGATTATTACTATCGTCAAAATCGAAAGAAAGAAAGCAGAAAAGAATATTTAGCTAAAATGCAACGGCATTTCGGTCTATTTTTGTACCCATCCGGCGAGTAACCTTTGCGCAGATATTCCTTAAGAATTTCTAAAGAACTGCCGAGTCCTTTTGAGTCGACATCCTATGAAGGGCTTGCATACTAAACACATTTAATAACAGCCTACTATTTTGAGAGAGCCGTCAGAATCTGAAGAATTTATGCTCCCCAAAAGGTGAAATATACAACAATAAGATTCGACATTTTTGACAAAATTACTGTTTAAAACTATACAAATTTACGATAGACTCGCAATTGATTTGAGATAGCCGTTTTGTTCAAAATAGTTCAAAGGTCTAATAACTGTGCCTCTGGGGTTGACACATGTCCCCCAGCCTCCGGGCAAGGGATAAATACAATGCGATCTGTATAATAGTATATGCAAGTTATGCCCCCCTTTCTCTTTGCTCTATTTAGGCCCCCCCCCCTCTGCTCAACAATGATCGAAATTTTGGAACTGCCATTTTGTTCAAAATAGTCAATAGGTCTAATAGCTATACTTCCAGGAGTGCCATACCCCCATAGTTCCGGGGCAAGACTTATAAATTATGCAATTTTCCCATTATTTACATGCAGGAATTATCATTAGGAAAAGGATAAACATTTTATTCTCGGTGTATCTGGCAAGGCTAGGGACATTAAGGTGAAACTTCAGTGAATGTTGAGGAGTGTGTTATGCTAAATCGAAAAGCACTATGTACATTTAGTTTATAAAAAGGAGGATCTGCAATATTTTAAGAACGGCAGAGGGTACTGAGTTGAAACTTTCACAAAATGTAGGGGGTATGTTGAAAAGTGGGCCACAAGCCCCCTCCCATGCCTTTAAAATTGCAATCCCTCCAAAAATATTCGATCAAAATTTTGAAAGACATTTTGTTCAAAATAGTCAAAAGCTCAAGTATGGGGATAGTTACCACAGCTTTGGAGAGGGATGCCAAACACAATAAAACACACTGTGTGCCGGCTGATTGCTAGAAGGACGTATAATCAATATCTAAGGAGCGGCTGAAGGTAAGGTAAGGAGCGGCCGTAACTCCTCAAGTAGGGGAGTTCAGCGATGATTCTGTGGCTCCAGCTACTCTTCTCAGCTGTATGGACGACAGAAAGCATACCGAATGACTGGCGTGCTGGCATCATATTGCCACTCTGGAAATGTAAGGGCAGCCGTCAAATCTGCTCCAACTATCGTGGGATCCCGCTTTTCTCCGTTCCTGGTAAACTCTTCGCCATGTCACTCCTGGACAGGTGTTCCACCTTTTTGCATAGAAAGAGAAGAGTCCAGCAAGCCGGATTGGTCGACGAAGACGACGGCCGGCAGGTCGACGACGGAGCAAATGTTTACTATGCGCCAGTTGATCGAGAAGACGCGAGAGTTCCACCAAAAAGCGTACATCGCATTCGTGGACTTTAAGGCTGCCTTCGATTCTGTTGATCGCCGTTCACTTTGGCTGATACTAAGAACTACGGGTCTACCCAAGAAATATTGCTCACTCTTTGAAAAGCTGTATGAGGGTACGGAAAGCTGCGTGCAAGTCAATGGAAGACGCAGTCCCACATTCCCGGTGAAGACTGGCGTCCGGCAAGGTTGCACCGCCGCTCCTGAGCTTTTCAACTGCGTCATAGCCCATTTTATGGCCAGCACGATGAATCGCCTTCAATTCGGTCTTCAGTTCGGAGACGGGGTAATCTCTGATGCTGACTTCGCCGACGACATAGCACTAGTTGCGAGCACCGTCGATAAGATGACCAAAGCTCTCCAGGTGCTCTCAGAAAAAGCCTCGATAGTTAGATTGAAGATCAACTGGCAGAAAACCAAAGTTATGCTCCTTGAGCCCCCCCTGTCCCGTTCTACTGCAAAGGAAGTCAACATCGGAAGCAACCGAGTAGATGTGGTTGAAGACTTCACTTACCTGGGATCTATTCTGTCGAAAGATGGCTTGATCACAAAAGAGCTTACATCACGAATTGCCAAAGCTTCAGCACTTGTTGGGAGGCTTAGCAGTATCTGGCGAAAGCCAAACATAAGCCGCTTTACCAAAATGCGCATCTACAATGCGTCAGTCAGCACCGTCCTGCTGTATGGAGCGGAGACGTGGCCAGCTGCCAAATCTATCCTCAGCGCCGTCGATGTCCCTCAGATGAAACATCTCCGAAGAATCGAAAAACTTCACTGGACTGACTTCGTTAGCAACCAGACTCTCCTATCACGTACGGCTCAAACTCCTTTCTCGACGCAGCTCGCCCAGCGTACTATTCGGTGGTACGGCCACCTCCTTCGCATGCCACGTGACGCCTTAGCACGGGTCGCATTCGACTTCGACCCCACCCTACACGGATGGAAACGACCAAGAGGACGCCCACCCACTAGATGGAAAGACAAAGCCGATGAATTCCTCACCCAAGCCCACATCCCGGTGGAAGAAGCTGCGATCCTGGCAAGCGATAGGTCAACCTGGAGGCGCCTAGTCTCATCGTTCTCTACGCCGAACCCTCGGCAGGAGCCTTAAGTCAAGTAAGTCAAGGCTGAAGGTATTATGAAGGTATTAAGTTGAAAACTTCAGAGGATGTTGAAGAGCTATCGGAGGATACCAGCCCCCTTTGCCCTTTTTAGATGCTCCCTTGATACAAATTTCGAAAACGTAATTTTTGTTCAAAACAGTCAAAAGGTCTAGTAACTGTGCCTCCAGGGACACAATGTCTCCCACAGTCCCCAGTTCAAGGATTGTAAATTATGCAATTTGCTCTTTTTTATACGCAGAATTTATCAATAGAAAAAAGGAGAAATTTTTTATTCTAGGTATGTTCGAAAAGGCTAAGGGTATTAAATTCAGGGAATACAAAGGGGCATGTTAAAATAAATCTAGATACCATGTATATCCTGTTTATCAAAAAAGGTGTATCTGCAAAATCACGAGAACAGCTGAGGATATTAAGCTTAAACTTTCAGAGCATGTTGAGGAAGGTGTGAAACAGTGGTTGGAAGGCACCCGGTCCCACTCCCATTCTCTCTTTAGCTGCCCCCCCTCCAAAGGTATCTAATCAAAATTTGGGAATAGTCATCTTGTTCAAGCTAGTCAATAAACTCAAATAACTGTACCTCCAGGGATGACTTATCCCCCACAGCCCCAGGGGCAAGTGTTGTAAGATATATAAGTTGCCCATCGTTTATATACAAGGTTAGCTATTGGAGAAAGCTGGCATGTTTGACCCTGAGTCTTCAAAAAGGCTAAGAATATTAAGGTAAAACTTTTAGAAAATGTTGAGGAGGACGTCAAATAAAATCAAAGCAAATCAATGCAGGAGGGTTTTCAAAAAGACGCAACAGCAATATCTAAGGAGCGGCAAAGAGTGTTAAGTTGAAACTTTAAAGTGATGCTGAAACAGGAAGGAAGGGCAGCCACCCCTCCCCCTCTTGTCCTTTTAGATTCTCTCCTTAACACTGATAGAGATCTTAAAAAGCCGTTTCATACGAAATATTCAACATCTAATAGCTGAGCCTCTGGGGATGCCATGTCCTCATAGCCCCCGGGCAAGGAATGAAAATTATGCAATTTGTCCATTTTTTACATTCAAAATTGATCATTAGGAAAGGCAAATTACATAAAGTAAACTGCAGTAGTAACAAACAATATGCGCATGCAGGTTGTCAAAAGGGCCTATCTCTGCAATGGATTAGGCTATTAAAGTTGCAACTAAAGGGAATGCTAAAAGGGCAACATCAATTGACCAAGAGGCAATATTTACACGCTACTACTACTACTACTACTACTAAAACTACTACTAGTACAAACACTACTACTATTACACCTTCTATTACCACTACTACTACTATTTTCCACTACTACTGCTACAAATACTGCTTCTGTAGCGAGTACTACCAAGGATAAGGTTATTGAAGTGAAAATTTTCGGAAATGTTGAAGGGAAAGTTGAACAAAATCTGAATATACTATGTACACACAGACTGTCAAAAGGGCGTATCAGCAATACCTTTGGAACGGCTCACCGTATCAAGCTAAAACCTATAGGACATCATGAGGGGGATCTATTACCACTAAAAAAACTACTACTGCTTATACTGCACCTACTACTAACACTATTACTATGATGCTAGTACAATTAATACTGAGGATATGAAAGTGAAAATTTGACAGAATATAGAGGGGAACAAACTAAATGAAAACACACTACGTGCATGCCGATTGTCAAAAGGGCGTATTTCAGGAATGGATTAGGGAATTAAGTTAGAAGTCTCAGGGAATGCTTAAGGGAGAGGATCAATTGACCGAAAGACAAAACGTATTAAATACGCATATATTTATAAAAATAGCATAGCATATATTAAATACGTAATCTAACCTAGGTACCTTTATTCCCCTAAAACTCAAAAAACTAAAGTAAATATAGCTCCCAGACTGAGATACCCCTTTTTATACAGCGTCAGGTAGACAATTACCAGGTAATGGCTATCTGAGCTTTGATTATCTCAGCGTGTGTCCCGGATTTTAGAACAGCACCCAAATCTTTGTTGCGTTGAAAAAAATTTTGTCCTCCTCCAACAAAATTCCGACAAAATACACTATAGTCACATTCATTGATGAAATCAAAACTACGCACAAAATAAGCATCAATTATACATGCGTTAGTAATTTCTGAACTAGAATATTGTTCAACTTTCAAGAATAAAAATATTTATTGACCAATCAGAGTCAAAGTTGAGGCATAATTTTTCAAATCTAAAAATGATGGAAGCTTGAAAAAGTAGTTTTTTCATCTGTAATGTGGATCTGACAGGCGACAAAAAGACGCAGTATTATTAGTAGAGAACTTGTGGGCAAGAATTAGTGGTGTTACAAGCTTTTCAAAGGAATTTATTTCACTATTAAATATCCGCTTCTAAAAAACACATCTGACGTTAAAACCAAGACAAACATTTAGACGTTATTAAAAGTGTGCATTTTTTTGTTTACAGAGTTGAATATGGTGTAATTCGGCGTCAGAAAGAAAGATTTAAAGGAAATGGGAACTTCGTGGGAGGGTCTAAAAAGGGAGGCTTTGAATAGATTGAGATGGAGAAGCGTGCGTAGCTGTGTTGGCCTCAGGCGGCTTGGTACTGCGGTGAGTTGTCAGTAGTAGTAGTAGTTGTGGTATTTTACGTATATGGTGAATTTTGATATCTCAAAATGTGCTTCAAATTAGCTTTCCCTGTGTGAAGGGTGAAAATTTCTTCCTTTGTGCAGAATAAAAAAATGTTCATGCTGCGACATTTCCCACCGAAAAAGAAAAAATACTATGTGCTCAAAATATAGAATTTTGTTTATACAGGAAGGATGGCCACAGAAACGTGAGAGTGGGATAAATCAACAACAAGAATTTAAAAGCTTTAGGACATTTCTAGTAGTCGAAAGTAAATGATGGACGACCACTTTCTTCTTGGCATTTTTGAATACTTTATAAAAAATAAGTCCTGTGGTATGAAAATTAATGGTCAATTTAAATTTAAATTCCAATTTAAAGTAGGTTAAGTTTCAATTTATTTCATTCTAATTAACCATATTATCTAGTATATTATGTTGACGTTAGAAGGGCTTAGAAATACCTACAATCTGCTGGCTTTTCTTGATCGTAATGACGATTTCGATTATTCTACAAGTTTTATTCAAAAAGCTGTAAACTTGTAATGTTAAAATGTTTGTATGTTTTTTTTTGTTTTTTTAAGGAGGAAATTTGTAATGTTGCAACACCCAGCATAACTATAATTGGGTTCTAAGGCGGACGGCTTCCCAGTTCATAAATATCCAATAGTTTCTGTTCAATTTGAGTTTGGGTTAAACATCAGTTTTATTTTTGATATATTATAAGTTCATTGTTGATTTCATTTTTTATTGAGTCTAATAAAAAAATGACGGACCCAAAAGAAATGTTGGATATTTTTGGCAAGCATTTCAGTACTATTGGGTGTAGGATTGTATCGAATACAAATAGGCAAGAGTCAGTCGACTGATTTTGTTGTTGACGATGAAGCACCAAACTCATTTGATTTTTCTGAAATTGCACCTCAGGAAGTTAAAAAACATATAATGAAACTAAGGTAAAGTTTTTCATTGGATGATTTTGGGTTCTCTACACAAATTGTGAAACAAATAGCTCCTAATATAGCCCCATTGTTGGCACCTATTTTTAATTTGTCTTTACTAAATGGAGTTTTTCCTGATCTTTTAAAAAATGCCCATGTGTTAGATTTGTATAAAGGTGGTGCTTCTACGGATCCTTCAAACTGCAGAGGAATTTCACTGTTAACTTTTTTTTGTAAAATTTTGGAAAAAATTGCTCATAAACAACTTCAAAATTATTTATGTAATAATGCAAATTGCATCCTTCGAGGTTTGGATTCATTAAAGGAAAATCAGCAAAACTAGCAATAAATCAGCTTTTAATTGAAATAAATAATGCGTTGGACACTGGTCAGAACGCCTTGGCTATATTCTTGGATGTGGCCAAGGCGTTCGACATGGTTGATCACCGTCTTTTAGTAAATAAACTAAAAAAATATGGATTTTCTTCAAAATATTTAATTTTTTTTGCATCTTACCTTGCTGAAAAAAAATTGAATGCCGTGACTGTAAAAATGGAATCCGATCTAAGTAATTTTCCGTAAATTGTGGGGTTCCTCAGGGCTGTGTTTCGGGTTCTACCCTATTTCTTCTTTTTATTAATGATTTGCCTGAGTTTCTCCCAATCTGCAAAATTGTTTTGTTTGCGGATGATGTTGTGATTTTTTCTTCCCATTCAGATTTAACACATCTTTTCCTGAACAGTCAAAGTACTCTATCAAGTACTTCAGAGTGGTATTGTCGAAACCTTCTTCTATTAAATGAAAGGAAATACAAGTATATGCTTTTTTCACGAGTTGGTTCAGTCAATCCTGATATTTTTTCTCTTTATTTAAATAATGTGGAACTGAAACGGGTACAGCAGTTTAGACATCTTGGGATAATTATAGATTAAAATTTGTCGCTCCATGAACATGTTAAAACTCTATCGTTAAAAGTTTCTAGGAATGTTTGGATTATGTGCCGTCTCCGCCATGTTTTTACGGTTATTGAACTTATATCAATTTACTTTTCTGTGGTCCACCCTTTTTTCTATATTGTGTTTCTGTGTGGGCTTCAACTTTTCCTTCAGTTTATAAATACCTTAAAATTTTACAAAATTTAGCGATAAGGATACTTTTTCTGAATAGGTCTTCTGTTACTCATCTTTTTGGATCAGCTAGAATTTTTTCTTTACATCAACTTCATTTCATTGCAATATCCCAGATATGTCACAATTACGATTTTAGCCAGTTAGCATCAGATTTCCATGAAACTTTCCCTCTTAACTCGCAGCGTCATTCATATCTGACATCACTCTGGTTTAATTTCTTGCAGGAGTTTAGGCGAAAAACTAGAGCAGGATTTAGTTTGAGGCATATTGGTCCAAAGGTGCGGAATTCTATTCCCCTGGATATTAGAGAGTGCGCTGATTACCAGCAGTTTCGCAGAATGGTGGGGAAGTTTATCTCTGAGGGTTGAATTTGGTTTTATTTACCTTGTTTGTATTTGGGCAGTTGCCCAAGAGGCTTGTTGTTTTTTTCATTTATTTTGCTAACGGTGTTTAATAATTTTTTGTAATTTTTAATGCGCTGAATTATGCCACCAGGCATGTGCACAGGTGTATTTTGTAGCATTATGTATATTTCATAAATAAAATATCTGTATCTGTAATATCTGTTTCTTTTAACATTTAGTTCATTGTTCATAATAATTTCTGTTGATGGTTTTACTACTGATGACGGTCACTAGATATGTGACCGGAATATCTAGTAGTTTTGTGAAATTTTATCACTGTTTGTGAAAATCACTGTCTATTAAAAGATTTTGATCCCTATTTGAACTTTAATTATTTATCGTAATTTCTGTTAGATTTTTTGCTCAACTCGAACACAGCTTCGCTCTTTACTTTTGTTGAAAAAGAAATTTTTATTTATTTAACGAACAAGAAAAGGCCGGCAGTTTGTTTCAATTTGAAATTAATTCCAAGTAAAACGTAATGGGTGACAGCATAAGACAAAACTTATAAGATAAACCGAAATTTATTTTGACTTTCTCCCAGGAAGCTAATATTGGCAAATTTTCTGTTACACCCCCGCCCCCATATCCAAATTCTATGCCTTGGAGCCATCCTTAGAAATTTTCGTCGGTTTTGCTTAGGCCTCCATATTTATAAAGTGACTAGTTACACGAGGCCGCAACATTTCGTCCTTACTTCTTCTTGATAAACAATCAAACTAAAAGGGTAATAATAACAACAACAACAACAAAAAAACATACAAATATTTTAACTACTAAAATCTCTTAATTCAAAATTACCAGTCCGCAAGCTTTCGCCATTTGATCATAAACCTCTTAGATGAGGGAGAAATAGGCAATTCCAGTTTCAATTTCTCTTTTATAATGGAGGCAACTCCTTCTTCAACAAGCTGCAGTGGCACATGGTATATGGATGGACAGTCTGCAATACCAATTACCTAAAAACAAGTATCATAATAATAGATTATAGCATATTTTAACCAGTGACTACATAAAATATAAAGAATAAACATGCAAACAACATGGACAAATAGGGGAGCGTATTCTCCCAAGATTGGTGCAAAGGACTCCTGGAAGAATTTCAATAGCAATCACAACATAACAAAACTACTGCTATTAACAACTCACTACATCACCAATCCCCCAGATACTAACATAGCTGCGAAAACTCTTCCTCAACTCCTGTCTATTCAAAGTTTCACTCTGTATCTTCTCTCATGTACTTCTGGTTTCCTTTAAATCTTTTCTTATGGCCTGTTTCATTAGAAGACGGCTTCTTTATCGTTTCGTCCCAGGAGGATAGTCTAAAACACAATCTTTGGGAATCTGTCATTCTCCATCAGGAAAAACATGGCCTAGTCATCTTAATCTTCCTCTCATCATAGCCTTAGAAGGTGGAATCGAACCAAATGTTTCGCACTGCTTATTAATTGATATATGGTCAGTAAAAAAGTACCCAAAATGACGCTTAGGTGATTCCTTTGTAACATTTTTAGCAAGTTTTCCTCAGCGTTTCGAAGCACCCACATTTTATAGCCATGCTAATGGTAGGGTAATTATGCTTAAGGTAATTGGAGAGGGAGTCTTGGGTAGAAATAATATTTAGAAATATAACTTTTTTAGAGCAAGCCAATTTGGGTTTGTTTGCCAGTGTCGGCTTTGCAAATAAGTAACATTTTCTTAATCACTTATAATTAAGAAAATCCACTTAATTAGTGTTCAAGGGTACATTTCGGGATTTATTTTTCTTGCAAGGTCTTTTTGTGTTATCCATGTCCCCAACAAGGGTTTTAGTTTCAATATTTATCCATCTGTCTACGCTTCTTTCAAAATCAGGACATCATCAAACACCTTTTAAAAGGAATTGTGTCAAAAGTAGCAGAATATGTAGCACTGTCGAAGCAACACAACTGGTAATCAGAATGATAATCAGAAGTTGTATGATTTTACATGGTTAGATTTATTTTACAAGAAACAATAATATAATCATTTTATTACATGAACAAAAGTATGCTTGAACAAGTGTATGAACAAAACACATGAGTGTGTATTTGTCTCTTGTCAAGTTTACTTCAAATGGTTAGATTTTTTTTCGTTTTTTTTTCTTAGCACTGAGGACGACTTGACGGAGGTCCTTGTCAAAATATCTGTTTGTTTCCGCTTCATATTGTTCTACTGGCTGACTACCCTCGTTACTCTCGGCTATTTGATTTTTCATTTACTTTTTTTTGTCTCATATTACATGAACAAATCATTTTACATGACATAGTAATGAATGAAATAATCATTACGTGAAATAGACATTTTAAATGAAACAATCATTTGTTTCATGATCCCCCATTTATAGGCTATGAGGCCTTTGTTGGGATTAGTGATTTTATTTATTGAATGATATTTGTTTCTTGTTTGAAATATATCTATCTATCCATCTATCAAGGGTTACTACTACTACTACTAACAACTCACCGCAGCACCAAGCCGTCTGGGGTCAACACAGCTACGCACGCTCCTCCTCCATTTGTACCGTGAGTAATATGTGATATATTTAAAATATAAAAAAAAAAAAAATTATTTCTTTCTAAGGATACTTCCAATAAATGCCTCGTAGCATTCCAGACGTTTTAAAGTGTGGAAAAGCTACCGGTCGAATTACGGCACTAATCAAGAAAGACGGTTTTGAATTTCGCAAAAATACTTGGCAATAAAAAATCACGAGACAATGTCTTATACAGGAAGTTTCAAGTTATCATAGGAATATGAATGTCTAATCATCAAAATATTGAAAATAAATTATTGGACGGGCAGTTAGCATAATGATTTTACTTTGTAACATTATGACAAAGTAGCGGGCCCTCCACAGGAGTTGGACCAATCGTGAAATAGCTCTTAGAGCGCAGAATCTAGACTTCTGTGACATAGTAATGAAAAAGTGTTTTTAGAGGAGTATTATGTTCCTACCATTTGGGCGATACACTCTGAAGTTATCATTCTGATTGTATTACTTATATATGTTGCTGTATACATAAAAGAGGAAGTTTAAATAAACCCATTGCTTTTCTATTTGTGTTGTTTTATTTATATGCCTGTATCTCACCGCATAGTAGATAACTAGCTCAAATGCCTCCATTGGAAACGTTCCTAGGGAATCTGATTTCTAATTAACAATAGAGGTAATCCATAAGGAGATGACCATAGGAAGCGTGGTTACACTCCTGGATTGACGGTTGGAGAACTTCTAACCTACCATAGTTACGTACTTTATTTTCTCTCATAGGGAGTGGCGCGGTCATTTTTCTACCCCTCAGTCATACTCATCCCTTTCCCCCTTGCAAATGGTGCAGTCTTTGGCGGCACAAGTTTATATCAACTTAGCGGCTTAAGGTAAAACCTAAGCGGTACAAGTGGAGCAATTCCATAATGGCGCAGCTGGCGCAATCCTTAATAATACAGCTTAAATCCTTAATGGTACAAGCGACGCGGTCATAAGTGGTCCAGGGCCGACTGCCACACAAAATTACCCCGGTAAAAGTGACGTGATCGTAAAACTTGGAGGAAAACATGCGAACTAGTTATGCTAAAAACTTCTTAATTTAAATTTAAATCATTGGATAAATACAGACTTATAAAAAAAAGTGTATAGGCCTATAACCACTAAGCTATAATAGGAACACCGTTTAGAATATCTCATAGGAGATAACAGTCCCCCCAAATAGGTTGATTGAAAAAATAAATTTATTTTGAGTGTATATATTTGTGAAGTTGGTTTAAATATTTCAAACGCAAAAATGTCAGAAGAATTAAGCGAACTATTAATACCGCAAAAGTTGGTCGCGAAAAATGTAGAAATAACAAAATCTATTCCGCAATATGATGGACAAACAGATATCGACGAATTTAATATCCAATTGGCCCAATTTGTAGAATTAACAAAAACAGAGCTAGAAACTTTTAGTCGGTATGCTCCTCCTAAGATTAAGAGGGCAAGCTTTAACCTTCCTAAAGCAAATTGAAAATACTGTAGGAGATGATGTCAATTTGCCAATAAATACAATAGACAAATTGTTAACGGCATTCAAAGATAGATGTATCGAAACTAGTTCAACAAATAAATTAAAACACGGAACGGCATGCTTTGACCATTCATAGAACGTGAGAGAATATTTACATAATATACGAATTTCAGTAGAAGCAAAATTTGGAAAAGATTCAGGAGAATTGTATGACAAATCATACTACACGCCTTTTTGCAAGGGCTTCCCCCAAAATTATATAGCATGGTAGTATCCAAAAATATTCAAACGTTGGATCTTGCAGTTCAGGAGGTGGGACGAATGATCTAAATTGACAAGATTGTGGCAAACGACAGTAAAACAAAAATAAATAGTCTAGGCGAATCGACAGAAAGGCTAACCTCCCTTGAAGGTCAGGCCTCTCCAAATTTCTTTTCAAGGGATAATTCCCCAGTGCCACAAAGAAATAGAACGCAAGAACCCACTAGGCAGAAAACAGTAAGTTTTCAGCCCATTAAACAAATCAATTATGGAAATAGTTCCACAATTGTAAGATGCTATAACTGTAATCGACCTGAGCATATCGCGAGAGAGTGCCGCTTTAGGATTGGAGACATAACGGCACCAGGGAATGCCGTCGGTAATACAAATAATTATGGCAACTATTTATTCGGGAGAACAAATTTTAACGCCAGTGGTGCACTAGGCTACAGCCAGGGAAGATTGCGCTAATCAGTACCTCACAATGCGTACCAACCAAATTTGTATAATCCTCCCCCAAATAAACAAAATAATTATCGATTCGAAAACCCAAATACTCACAAAAGCCATTATAGTGCAAGAATGATGTATAGAAATTCCGAAAATTTGCCGACGGGAAATGCAAATTTTTCAAGCCGACGGCATTTGCAGTCGACGCCAGCACCCGGCACTATCGCAAGAAATCCAAATTACCGTAATAATAAATGGCAAAATCGGCAAACAAATGTAAATCATTTGGCTAGAGATTCCATGGCCATATCTGAATCTCTATTGCAGACACAGACGTATGAAATCCGCAGGGAAACGTGTCAGGCCCCTCAGAAGAATAAATTTGACCCAGGAGGGGCCCAGAATATTTTATAGGTCCAACCCAATAGTAGTACCGTCCTTTAGTGATAGTAATAATAAATTACTTATATTTAATGATTTTTGTTTGGCAAATGTTTACTTTAAGGCTCTAATTGACTCTGGTGCACTGGTTAATATCATAAACTCATACGTATTTAATAAGTTGCCTCCGCATATTGGGCGACGGAATAATGTTAATAATTCAAATTTAACTAGTGTAACAGGGCATAAATTGGACGCAAGAGGTTCAATTCGCCTAGAACTAAAAAGGGATAACAGAATTTTTCCGACAAACTTTATAATATGCAACAATTTTCTGTATGAAGCCATCATAGGCGCTAATTTGTTAAGGTCAAATAAAGTATTACTAGACGTAGCGAACGAAAGGCTCATATACACGGCAAATTCCCCTTCCCCTACTTTAAGAAATTGTAACAGGTTTTGAAGAGGGTGCAACAGTAAACAGAATTTCTGGCAATATAATGTCACGATCTTTTTAAGCTCATTTCCTGCCACAAAGTGGAAATGGCATAACCAAAAATTTTTTGCTACATTCTGGGAGACATCGAAGAAGTGAAGTTAATTTAAATAATAAGTGGAATAAACCTGCAAAAATAAAAATAGGAGATATGCGACGAAATTGGTCAAATGAAATGAAGGAAATAGTGGAATTATGGAAAATAGTAGGGGACCCAAATGTGGTTCAGGTGCAGCCAATGTTATTGGCGGATAGCGCCAGTCTAAATTTAATAGACAATGAAAACAATGAAAAATATCATGGATTCACAATACGGAAAACAAAAGTCCCTCCCTAAACGATGGAAAGAATTCAAATATCACAGATGATTCAACCAATGGATAGCAAATCCGAAATATGGCTCGCGATCCCGTCGAATGAAATTCCTGAAAATACGTTATGCGAAGAACAGATTATATCTTACGACCAAGGAGAAGGTTTTATTTGGGTAACTAATAACCACGAAAATGATACAATTACCATAAAAAAGGGAATATGTCTAGTTCAAATCCAATTTATCTCGGAGAATGATTTAGATAGATGGGAAAATTCCAAAAGAAACCTGGTTAATGGCAATAAAACCTCAATTAAGAAATACCGTGTAACGAGATCGCAATTTTTAAACAAATTTAATATGGATCATATTACGGAATTAGAACTTAATAAAAAATTATGCGAATTATTATGGAATTTTAAAGATGTATTTTCCGCATCCGAAGATGACATCGGACTGATACCGTTTTATGAACATTCAACTTTAAAAACTGGTGTTCCCGTCACGAAACAGACATAGCTTGTACCTTATAAGCACAAAGGGTGGTTAAACAATAAAATTCATCAACTAGAGAAAAATGAGATTATACATCCCAGTATAAGTCCATATTCAGCATCAGTTATCTTGGTCCCAAAAAGAATGGTGACCTGAGACTTGTAGTAGATTATAGAGCCCTTAACAAAAAAGTAGTTAGTGATAAATTTCCTTTACCAAGAATAGATGAAATTCTTGACTCTATTTCAAGTAAAAACAAAATTTTCACTTCTCTGGACCTGACCCAAGGCTACCACCAAGTGAAAATAGCCGAAAAAAATGTCTATAAAACTGCGTTTTCTACAACCAAGTGCGGTTCCTATGAATACTTAAGAGTACCTTTTGGACTTAAGACAAGTTCCAGCGCGCTATGTAGACCCTTATTGTATCTATTAAGAGGATTAAAGAATATCATTAATTTTGTTGATGAAGTCATATGTGTAGGAGAAAACGCTGAAAAACACTTAGCAACATTAGCTAAAGTGTTTAAGAAATTCAGAGAGAGCAATTTCAAATGCCGGCCCGAAAAAGTAAATTTATTTCAACCTAAAATGAAATTTTTAGGAGTTGTGGTGACGCAATGAGAGATATTCCCAGACCCGGACAAAATAAAATTTATTGAAAACCTCAAACCCCTAGAACTACGAAAGAATTAAGGGGAATTTTAGGTCTTACTAGCTACTTCAGAAAATTCGTGCACACTTACGCCCAAATTGTGAAACCCCTCACGGAATTAACTAAAGGGAACTCCCAAAATGTTACATGGTCCCAGGAAGCTCAAACTTCCCTAGACCGTCTCAAAAAGGCACTCACTTCGGAACCAATATTATAGCTGCCTGATTTTGAAAACGGACAATTCATGGTCACAACCGATGCTAGTTCGAAAGGCATTGGTGCTATTCTTTCGCAAATAATTCCCATAGGAAACCCTGATCCTTTACAAGGACCGTCTAATCAAAAAAAAAAAAATAGAAAAAGTTATCTGCTATTTGAGCAGAGCCTTATCAAAAGGTGAAAATAATTATTCCGCCACAAACCTAGAATTATTATCTATAATCCACCATTTGGATAATTAAGACATTATCTGATAGACAGAAAATTTAAGCTACGTTCAGACCACAAATGCCTAACTTCCCTAGGCCGTCTCAAAAAGGCACTCACTTTGGAACCAATATTACAGCTGCCTGATTTTGAAAACGGACAATTCATGGTCACAACCGATGCTAGTTCGAAAGGCATTGGTGCTATTCTTTCGCAAATAATTTACATAGGAGACACTGATTCTTTACAACGACTGTCTAATCAAAAAAAAAATAGAAAAAGGAATATAGTATTAGAGTAGAACTTTATAAAAAGGTGAAAATTATTATTCCGCTACAAACCTAAAATTATTATCTATAATCCACCATCTGGATAAATTTAGACATTAATTGATTGGCAAAAAATTTAAGCTACGTTCAGACCACAAATGCCTGCAATACTTGCACACTTTTAAAAACCCCACGGGAATTCTAGCTAGATGGATTATGAAAATCCAAGATCCAGATTATGAATTTGAATATTTAAAAGGTAACAAAAATGCAGCTTGTGACTTCTTGAGTAGATTCCCAGAAAATACTCCGTCGGAGATGAAAAGCAACAGATTTTTATTTTCTGAAACCGAGAAACGGAGGACGCCGTCGAAAGCCAAGGAAAACGAAATTAACGCTATCAATACTAAGAGTAAACATAAAAGTAAGAAAAACAAAGTCAAAGACACAGTAAAAGAAAATAAGGATAACTATTGTCCCTTGTCCTTGGAAAATATAAAAAGAAATCAAGAAAAGAACAAAATGTGTTTAGCACTTGTTAATTATTTTGTGAATGATGATATATTACCAGATAAATTCAAAACTCTTAAAAAAGAAATAGATAATTTTCACTATGATCTTGATGAAGAAATATTATGTAGAATTGTGAATTCAGAAGCAAATAGAAACCAAACTTCAATAATACCTGTATTACCCCAAAACTTAACAATACCTGTCTTTGAATATTTTCACTCAGATATAGGTGGAAATTTAGAAATTACGAAAACCTTCAATAATGTAAAACAATATTTTTATGTGCCGTCGGCATTAACAAAACTTAAAGAATTTCTAAATACAAGCGAAGCGTGTATCTTAAAAAAAAAACTCCAAGCTTATCCTAAACCCCCAATGGGAAGAGTCCCGGTAGCGAGGTCCCCCTTCGATATTGTCTCATTTGATTTATATGGAGCCAGTGGAGGCTTACATGTTTCCAACAGGGGCCATACTTGTATTCTTTCAGTTATAGATCACTTTTCCAGATTTACTTTAGCAAAAGCATTAAAGAATCAAGGCGCGTACGCCACGAGTAAGGCGTTAGCGAAATTATTTGTAAAGTTTGGCATTCCAAACAAGGTTATAAGTGATAACGGAAGCAACTTTTTTTCAAAAGTAAGCAAGGACTTAATGAGTTTTCTTAAAACAGAGAAATTGGTGACATCCCCTTATCATCCACAACATAAGGTTAAAGTAGAAAATAGACATAAAATTTTTCTGAATTACTTAAGCACTTATACAAAGGACAACAGAAACGGCTGGGATCAATTCTTACCTTATTTAACTTATATAATCAATATTGATTAGCCAGAAATAACCAAAGCAAACCCTTTTTATTTATTATTTGGTCGCGACTTCAGAATACCGTATCATGATATTATTGAATCCCGACAATATTATAATAACACGGAGGATTACAAACAAGAGTTCATAAATAGGATGAGAAAAACTTATAAAATAGTTAGGCAAGAGTTGGAAAAATGTAAAATAAATCAAGAGCTAAGAAACATACCCAAAGTCAAAGGGAACATAAATTTCAAGATAGGAGATTGCGTCTACCTAAAAATGAGGCAAAGGCGGAAGGTAAGAAACTTTCTAGTAAATATTCTGGACCGTACAGAATAGTCAAAAAGTATGATAACGATTATACTTTTAAAATGGGGAACCCCGATAATGGAAGAACTTACAAGGCACGTATTAGCCGAACAAAAAGAGCCAAATTTCCGGAAAGATGGGTATCGCGTCCCTCGTCTACCGATTCGTCACACGCAGAAGACAAACCCCCTAAATCAAGGTTAGCCCAGTTAAAACCATTTAATTTCAAGCGAGATTTTGTCGAAAATGATAGTGACGAGGAAAACTTTGAAGAATTTTTAGCTATAAAAAATCTAGTTATTCCCACAAGAAAGTCCCTAGTACAAGCGAGGATAAAACCACCAAAAAGTTCAAAAAGTTCATCATCAGAGAGCGCAGGAGAATTAGATTATACGATATCTCCAAAAACCCATATTTTCCTGATAGAATTTCGACCCCTTGTCCCCCCCAAAAGACTTCCAGACGATATGGTTTCTTCAGCAACCCCAATAGAGAGACCCCTGTCGCTACAGGAGGAATTGAACAGAGCTGTAGAAACTCCGGGTATTATCATAAAGAAAACTCCTCCAAAAGATTCAATTAAAACAAATCTGTGAGAAACTATGGATTTTGTAAATTTCCCCATAAAAACGAGGCAAATACATTGCCTTGGAATCAAACTCCCAAGGATGACCAGCAAGGACAATATCATGGTATAACCGTGTCCAAGGTCAAGCCTAAACAATGGACTTCATGGGGGGAAACACTAGTACAAAAAATGCCCCATCCCCCTGAAGACATGGCATTTACACAGTGGAGGAACCCCGCAAAAACTTTTGATTCCTCTCAAAGTTCTCAAGTACCCAACAAGATCATGAATATGCAAATCCCACAGAACGAAATGAAAAAGATATCACAACAACCATACCTACGTATGAGACCCCAACCAAACAGATACAATCTTCAATAATGGAAACCACGGTAAACACAGTGCCAGAATTGATCGCACTTAGCAAAAGAATCACTTGGAAATTTAACCATATTAACTTATCTAAAACCCAAGACATTTACAAAATGGACTTGGTGAACAGGGCCCACGTTTATGCACACCCATCCTATTGGCAAATTCCTTATAAAGGCAAGGGCAAGAAACACGGTAAGACATACCGAAATACAAACGATAAAATTACAAGGGCTTAAGCCAGAAGAAAAGGAAAATAATTATACAAAAGAGGAAGAATACAATTACGTACATAAGAAATGTTGGGCAATAGACGGTAAACGTACTTGTGCTAGACTAGCCATGGCCGACGAGCCGACAAAAGAAGGTATCGAACCATTACCTAATCTAAATGAGAAAAACGCCAAAAAAGTGTCAACTCATCAAGCCTTCTTAATATTACAAGACTACAAGCCTTATTTGAACTATTTAATACGGAAATACAAAAGTTAAAACAAAGTACCACGAAGTTTTTTGACGTATTCCTTCGAAGAAAAAAATACCATAGGTCTACAGGCCTAAGTCCCATCATCGGAGAACTCGCCTCCCGCCTTTTTGGTTTGGAAACGGAGGAAGACTTAAACAGTCTGATGAAAAATGTAAAAAAGTTGAATAATGCCATGAATGTTACGTAGCACGTTAAGAAAATGCAAGCAAGTAGAGCAAATTTCCAGAGAGATAAAGTTGAAAAAATATGTAAGAAAATCTCAAAAACTGTAAACGTAATGAATTATTTAAGGAACGAAGTGGATCGCGTGGTGAAAGACGCGAGCCTTACCATGGTATTACTCGATATAATAACAATGTCATTACTAAACCTAGCAACGGACGTTAGTAAGTTCGAATTCGCATTCTTTGCCCTCACGGGAGGAACCTTGTCATACGACCTGGTAGACCCTTATAACCTAAAAGTATTTTAGATGAAATAAAAACACACCTAACGTTTGGTTTACATTTACCCATAGAGCCAGAAGTATCAAATTCATTTCTTTACTTTACCAAATTAAAAGTCCACATCACGGAAATAAATGAACAATTATTCGCAGTTGTAACGATTCCTTTGATAAACCAACAATCCATATACGACTTGTACAAAAGTTCGACCTTCCCTGCTAATATAAAGAAGACAAATTCCTTTATGACTATCACACCTGAAGCAGAGTATTTACTTGTTGACCAAGATAGAATAAAATATGCCCTAGCTAATCCACAAGACTTAAAAGAGTGCGTGTCATTCAAAAACCTAGTATGCCAGTTTACGTTACCTATTTATAACGTCAAGCCTAGATCTTGTATGTTAGATATATTTTTAAAAGACACACAACAGGAAGAAATACCTGATTCGTGCGAAGTCTTGATAGGATGTACTAAACGAGAAATATTCATACACCTTGGATATGATCTTTGGTTATGTTCTGTTCCAAGAGAAACTGTTGGAACTTTTTCTTGTTATAATAATACAGAAAGAATAGATCCAAGTTACAGGACAGAATTACTGTTACAAGATGTGGGTACGATAACCATAAAACAAGGATGTCGACTTATAACTAAAGAGACGACTGTTCAAACGCCGTTAATAACAACGAGCACAAATATAATAAGTCCTAAAATAATCACTTTTAAGGCAATCAACCTGTCGTGCACTATACCCAATATAGAAAGCGAGGAAATGAAAACCTCAATATGGTCCAAAATAAAAAAGAATGAAGGAACATTACCGCTTACAAAAATATGAGAAGCATTAGACTTCCAGAGTCCCTTATTTACAAATGAAGACCAAAGATTAACGTACTTGGAAAAGAGATACGGATTATTCTCAACCAATTTCTGGTGGAACATACTACTGACCGTATGTTTCGTATTCAGGATTTCCCTGACTATGAGAACATTACTGACTTTTAATTATGGAAGAATTTTGAGACTAAGAAGGCAAAACCCAAAGGAAGAACACGGGGAAACAGCTGAAATGCAGAAGTTCAACCCGGATACCCATAAAACGTCTAAGCCAAGAAAAAGGGGAGACATTAGAAAACGAGTGGGTATAGAGGTCTCCACTCGTCCTTGCTATGTCTAGTTCCCTCATTGTAAGTGTAGTTTACGTAAAACCGTGCGGTTACGACGCTGCAACATGCGTTTCTTAAACAGCACGGACGTGCGTGAACAATGAAGGCATGCAATATGCTGTAAACTGAGACTTCAAACTTAATGGTATAGCGTAACTTATGTTGAAATGGTTATTTTGAATCTAATGTAGAATTAAATAAGTGTTGAAGGAAATTAAAATAAAGTGTGTTTAATAGCGTATACTAAGGAGCATAATAAGAGGACCTACTTAAAGTTGAAGAAAATATTCTCTTATATCGTCGCTATTCTATAACAACTTAGAAGAAATTACTATGTCTTAGGTCTCTCAATGGAAATCCTACATATTTGAAACCAACATGATAATAATGTCGTTTTGTTAAAATCAATATATGTGTAATGATATTAGTGTATTTATTTAATATTATCTTGTAGCATAAAATTTATCGTAAATTTACCCAATCGTATTATCTGTTATGCATTATGACTAAGGTACTCGTTCTGAAGAACATATATTTCTACCTCGTTATTTTTATTCCAGGCATGGGAATGAATTATCAGAAATCAATCATTACAATACGCAGTCTAGTGCAGATACAACCTAGTAGCATCTATTTTCATCATCCCTCAACCAGCGAAGAGTACTTACCATAAATTACAGGCAACGAAGCTAGGACAAAAATTACGGTCACCTTTTTTATCGTTGTTCCTCGATCACAAACCATACTATGTATCAGGTAACACTATCTAATAAATCTCAGTATCCAGTGCATTATCAAATTATAAAAACACATCAAACCTGAGAACTCCATTGACCAGTACAAGATATAAGTACATAAATATCACCCTTGATAATCCTTATGGACCCATGCACCATATAACTGTATAGTTATGATATTTGATGAACCCAAATTATTTACGTGTCGCATATTCAAGCGTTGAATCCCTTTCGAACATTTCTCGGGACCCATCCTATCCCCTCTATCAAATGCGAAAAGTTCCTATCTCTGTTATCCCATAAATGTTACGAGATAATTTCTGAAAAATGGACCTGGAAACCAACCACTGAACTACAGAAACCAAAAGTAACCCCAGTGACTAACCCCTCAGTGACAATATACTCCTCTCACAAGTTAAAGACAATATGTTGAAGGAGTCACTAAAGTTTGATGTCGACCCATTCTAAATCAAAACATCAACTCCCCTCTGTTAGCCAAAGAATCCCCACAAAAGCTAATAGATACAAGCCATGCACGAACAATTTTAAAAGAGAACTATAATCTGTAAGTGCACGGACTAACAATTTTATACGAGAAATACATTCTCTATGTGCTTCAAAATAGTCCAAGAATGAAATGCTAAGAAGAGCGACAACCCATCTATTACCGGCGCGATAACAGTGTTCAACCCCTTAACGATAAAGCACCTTATGAACTATCCAAAAACAGCAGGTGAGAATGAACTCTGATAGCACAATTTCATACACCTGTAGTTGGAAGTATCATTTCCCTTTTGATAATTAGAGAAAGCAATTCGTCCAAGATGAACCCAACCATGTTCGAACTATTCTGTGAAGAAACTATATTGTAAGTGTTTTAAAAATTTTTGCCAAGACGAAAAGAGTGAAGGACCACAATTTACAACAGAAGGAGTGAGTACGCTAAGAGACATGTAAGGTGGTGAAGTAGGTGTGAACTTGCATATGCCACATTTCAATAGTTTGGATGTTACATTATAAATATCCTAAAATAGTAGTAGTATAGCCCCAACCACATAAAACATTTCCCATGATAATGTTTAAAAGGTTGAAAGTGTAGACTATGAGTATTAGATGTAGAAAAAAAATCTTTAGTATAGTCGCTAGGCTGTAACCATAGATAATCTTAGTCCGGTGGAGGAACATTAGAAAAGGATATGTAATAAAATAAGAAAAGTAATGCTATATAAGAAAAGTCATGCCTTATATGGTACAGAAATTTTTTTCAGCACTCCTGATTAAAGCTTAATTAAAATAATACAATGTCAATTACGTTGGACAAATAGTAAATAAATCGCGAATATTTAAAAAAAACAAGTGCAAGCAAATCTTAATGACGGGACGTCATTAAATAATGGGAAGGGTAATATGTACCGTGAGTAATATGTGATATATTTAAAATATGAAAAAAATAAAATTCATCCCTTCTAAGGATAGTTCCGATGTAAATGCCTCGCAGCATTCCAGACGTTTTGTTTTACAGATGTGAAGTTTGGAAAAGCTACCGGTCGAATTACGCCTTTAATCAAGGAAGACGGTTTTGTGAATTTCGCGAAAAATACTTGGCAATAAAAAATCACGAGACAATGTCTATACAAAGTTTCACAGGAAGTTTCAAGTTATCATAGGAATATGAATGTCTAATCATCAAAATATTGAAAATATAAATTATTGGACGGTCAGTTAGCATAATGATTTTAGTTTATAAACATAATTGACAAAGTAGCCGGCCCTCCACAGGTAGTTGGGCCAATCGTGAAATAGCTCTCATGAGCACAGAATCTAGGACTAAGTGATGATATAGTGATGAAAAAGTGTTTTTCGCGTCATTATTATTATTGTGAGCATTATTATTATACAGACATTATGTTCCTACCATTTCTGCAATACACTCTGAAGTTATTATTGTGATCATATTACTTATATATGGTGCTGTATACATGAAAGCGTAAGTCTCAATAAACCAATTACTTTTCTATTTGTGTTTGTTCTTATTTATATGACTGTATCTCACCGCAAAGTAGATAACTAGTTCAAATGTCTCCATCGGCAACGTTCCCAAGGAATCTGATAATCCTACGAAGTATGTTTACGCTTCTGGATTGACGGCTCCCAGCCTAATTAATTCCCCACAAGGTAATTCTAACCTATTACTTAATCTATTTTATTTTCTCCCATAGGGAGTGGCACGGTCATTTTTCTACCCCTCCGTTATACTCATCCCTTTCCCCCATTACAAATCGTGCAGCCTTTAGCGGCACAAGTTTATATCAACTTAGCGGCTTGAGGTAAAACCTAAGCGGTACAAGTGGAGCAATTCCATAACGGCACAGTTGGCGCAATCCTTAATAATACAGCTTAAATCCTTAATAGCACAAGTGGCACGGTCATAACTGGTACAGGGCCGACAACCACACAAAATTCCCCCGGTACAAGTGGCGGTATATGATCCTAATTAAGCGAAATTCTTGGTACAGAAATTGAAAGTTCAAGCTCACTTTTTAATAGTCATCATGGGGAATTTTCTGCGGGAGCAACTTTCTACTAGGGGGCGGGTCATTTGCGGGAAAACTTTTCGACGGAGGAAGGGTTTTCCAGAATTGTTTTAAAAAACAAACTGTTCAAATGAGTTTCCAAATGAAAATGCGCTAAGAAAAAATTTCACCTGGAAACGTCCGCAAGAAATTTTTCGGGGAATGTCTCAGCTAGAGATAGGAATTATCTGGAAGGAATTAAAGAATTTTCCTGGTGAGGGCTTGGATTTTGCATGGGGAATAACTTTTCACGGAGGGATTGTACTTGGGAAGAAAGAATTTGCACTGCTGGCAGGGGAGCTAGATTTCCTGGAATAATTTAAAAAAAATTAGAAATTAAATAATAAATGCAGGTGTTTTTGAACTAGAAGTGAGGACAACGTCAATACTTAAAATGAATAGAAATTATTAATTATTTGAGGGGGTTTACCCCCAACCCCAATACATCATTATTTACGCTAAAGTTTTACTTTTTGTCCCGATTCTTTAAGAATGACTCCTGAAACACAAAGGGATTACACTAATTAGGCTATCTCATGAGAATAATGAGTTTTTAAGTTCAGAAACAATTTAGCGTAAAAGGCGAAGTGCTGACGAAAGGGGGCCGGCCCCCCTCATATGAATAATAATATCTGGTCGTTTAGTTTTGACGCTGCTCATCACTTCAAGTTAAAAAACACTGTTTTTTTATTATTTAATTTCAAGAGAGAGCAGTTAAATTGAATCGACTCTAAAGTATAAATAGATTGAAAATTTTAGGAATAACATGATATTAAAGCTCTTTTTTTTATAAATGTTGAATATTGAAGAAGCCAAACAGTAAACTTTCGTAAAACTTTTTGGTTGCTGATGAGTTATTATTAGAAATAGCTGACACAAAGGAACAATTTAAATACTTATAACTTTGGAAATGACTGTCAGTTCGTAAGAATTGCAGATTTTTTTTCAAATTTTGTTTTTCAGTTCATTCTTGGGGGCCCAAAAAGATGAATAGAAGTTGACAATAACTTACTGTTTTTGGCGTGGGGGTTCAATGCCTTCTTACAAAATTGGCCGGTAAAAATAAACTTAACACATCAACTTGTTTGCAAGTGAGTCCAGGTAATTTACGGTGATGTGTGAATTCTAAAACTTGGTCAACCAGCTTGAGACTTTGGGCGGGAGTGCCCCTCCAAAAGCTAACACACAAGTAATTGTCCAATAAGAGAGGCATAATTACTCCCGCCATTTACCCGTGCTGTTAGCCCAAACACTTAGAAAACTTCAGTTCTACCCGTTTGCTTACGAGTCCAGGGGACTTGTCGGTCATGTGTTAATCGTAAAACACGGTAGCCCGCCTGAGACTCTAAGTAGGTCAGTATTTTAGGCTTAGTTTGCACTTGTTCCCCGGTGATCCTAGACAACTACCAGTCCTCAGATTTTCCCGCAAGTCCACTTTACATTATTTA
>NC_142795.1:11322230-11396804 GCF_049724085.1 Artemia sp. Qi Xiang Cuo | reverse complement strand
TTATTGTTTTGGTCTAAGTATAAATATATTCTTCATTTTTGATAGATTTCAATTTATATACTGGGAGGAGGCGAGTAGAATCAATATAGACATTCAGTACATGGAAGTGTTTATTTAATATATTTCCATTTATATACTGAGAGGAGGCCAGTTGAAAGACATTCAGTGCATGGAAGTGTTTAATTAATATGTGAGGTTTGTTCGTATGTATTTATATTTTTCTTTCGTTTGTGGTGTTTGTTCTCGGTATGTGTTTAGTATGTTTTATTGTAATGTAATTTAAGTTGTTTTTTTTTGCTTCATTTTTTTATTTTTTTTTTCCGTTGAGAAAGGCTCCCGGATGTGGGGCCGAAATATTCGGAGCTTTTGTGCATAATTAATTGTTTTGTAGTTCACTGCTTGTTAGAAAATTAAAACCCGTTTTTCGTGTTTAAAAATTTTTTTTTGTTTCTAAAAGTAAAGATCATTTTAAACTTAAGCTCAGCAGATACAAAAACTGGTTAAAATTCAAGCTCAAAACGACCAAAAATTACTATTAAAGAATAAATGAAACCCAAAACAAACAGAAATTAAATCGACAATCATAGCAAAAAACATACAATAAGTAATAACATAAATAAATAAACAGATCTTAAAGCGAGTAATACTTAGTTTGAATATGAAAATCAAGCTTAAAACAAAAATAAATATTTTGCTATTGAAGTATAAATGAAACTTAAAACGAACAGAAATTAAATAAAAAATAAATGCAAACAAACATACAATATATATTAATATGAATGAATAAATAAATCTGAAAACGAATGAAACTTAAATTGAATATGCAAATCAAGCTTGAAACGAACAAAAATCACTGCATACAAAAGTTTGGGTTTTGCCTCCTTCTCTCACTGTAAAATTCGAAGAACCTACAGCGTCAATGGCGCTTCACTGAAAACGAATTATATTCCAAATATTTTCTTTTCCAGTTCTTACAGCATTGAAAATGTAAATAAAATTACAGTGAAATAAAATCTTGAACTGATGGTACTTTATACAATCAATATCATTAAGTATCAAATATTCAATTTGATTTTGTTTATACTTTCCAAGACTATTCAAAACACATATAGTTTTCAGTAAAGCACCATGACGCAGTAGGTTTTAGACTTTTACAGTGAGAGAAGGAGGCAATACCCAAACTCTTGTTTGTAGTGATTTTTGTTTCGTTTCAAGCTTGATTTGCATATTCAATTTAAGTGTGACTCGTTTTAAGATTTATTTATTCATTTACATTATTATCTATTGTATGTTTGTTTGCATTGATTCTTTATTTAAATAAAAAAAAAAGTTTTTTTAACTGAAAGTAAGGAACGACGTTAAAACTTAAAACGAACAGAAATATTCCGTATATGAAAGGGGCTGTCCCCTCCTCAACGCCTCGCTCTTTACGCTAAAGTTTTTAATTTTCAGTTCAGTTCAGTTCAGTTCAATATGGGTTTTAATTCAAAAAAAAAATATATATAAAAATACACTTAACTTAGTTCCTTGTGCATTGATGCACGTTTGGGCCCGTAATAATTGCAAACTCTAAATACACCGTGGCCTCCTTTCCTTTCCAATTTCCACCCCGAACTACCATCAAATAACAATAAATTTAATACAACTTCTCCTCTGCTCACACCCCTTGAAGTATCAAAATAAAATATGATAATTAATAATAATATCGAAAAATTCTAAACATAATAATAATAAAATAAATCTAGTAAAAAAATATTTAATCTTTTAGAAATTTTTTCACATTCTTTTTAAAGGAGCCGAGAGACCTATATGACCTCAGCTCTTGCGGAAGTGCATTCCACTCTCTAGCACACGCAATTCTAGGAGAAAATTCCGACCTAGCTGTCGGTGTCAGGGGTATGTAAATATCTGATGAAGATCGTGTATTTAAACTATGGATTTGTGATGCTAGTGTAAATAAGCCTTTAAATGGTGATGGGAGTGTTCCTGAAAAATATTTAAAACAAAAAACAGTGCAAGAAAGTCTGTAAAGTGATGCCATTGATAGTCTGTTCCGTGCTGGGCCTAAAATTTGAAGTGCTGTATTGTGAAGTGAGTTTAGTCTCTGTAAATGTGTCTTGAAATTAGATTGCCAAACCGTAGAACAATATTGAATGTGAGGCCTTATAACTGCATTGTAAATCAGGATCAGTATTTTTTTTAGGGAAATGGTGACTGAGTTTTCTCAAGATTCCAAGGTTCCTTGAAAGCTTCGTCTCGACACTTGCTATGTGGTGTCTGAACAAGAGGTTTTCGTCGATTAAAATCCCTAGGTAACAAACGTCTCCTTTTTCTGGTGTTTTTATAATTCCACGAGAAGTTTCAATACCTACCACATCAGAAGCCAGTAAATCTATACGTGAAAAAAAAATAAAACACTCAATTTGTCAATGTTGATGACTAGACGATTTGCGGCCATCCACAGGTACGTTTCTTCAAGAATGTCTTGTAGCTTCGTTTTGAGAGAATTGATGTTCCGTTCTGAGCTTGCCATAAGTGAATCATCCGCAAATGCCGTTAGTTCATCCTCGGCTTCTACTATAGACCCCGGCGTCGTTTGTGGGTGACATAGTTTGCAGCAATAAGGGCTACGACTTGCAGGAGTCAGTACTTGCTGAAGATCATTTACGTGAACAAGAAACAAGACCGGTCCCTATTTAGAGCCCTCTGGCACCCCGCAATTAACTACGACATCATTTGTATGGTCCTTTCCTGTGTAAATTCGACGATTTTCCAGGTAAGACTTAAACCAATCTAGGACTTGGCCACGAACTCCAATATGATCCAGCTTTCCTAGTAATATTTCGTGGTGCATGCTATCAAACGCTTTCTTAATGTCTAGAAACACTGCTGCAGGTAAAGCACCCGAATCTAGGATTCTGTTTACGAATAAACCTAGTGAAGTAAGGGCGTCTTCGATTGAATAGCGAGCCCTAAACCCGAATTGGTGGATGTTAAAAAAGCCTTTGGCCTCTAAATATTGGCAAAGTTGGTTTTTCATTGGCGTTTCAAAGACTTTCGACAAAACTGATAAGATTGAAATTGGTCTATAATTTTAAGTGTCTGTATGACTTCCACCTTTGTGAAGAGGTATTATCTTTGCCTTTTTTAACATTTCAGGAAAAACCCCTTTATCTAATGAAAGATTTACAAGGTAAGTTAGCGGCTCACCAATGGTCGTCACTACTGCTTTCAGTGCCTTTGTGTGGACCAGGTCGAAACCTGAAGCAGAAGAGCCCTTTAAATTTTTTACGAGTAATTCGAGCTCACCTGGTGTTACAGGACTCACTGCCATTGATTTCATACACTTCGGACCAAGGTATTCTTTGTATGACTTAGATGCTATCCCGACGGAATTGTGGTATCGCCAATATTTGCGAAAAATGTACTCAGCGATGCGGCAACCTGTGTAGGTTCTGTAATTTCTTCATCATTCACGACCAATTTCACTGGTAATGTGGAAGACTTAGTGGTTGGCCGTAGAACCGAGTTGATAATTTGCCAAACTTTTTGACCATCCTTCCCGCGTTCCGTCAGCTTTTGCTATAGGTAGCCACACTTTGCTCTTTGTAATACAGTCCGAAGGACTTTCCTGTATTTTTCATACTCCTCTAGCCGCACTAAGCTCGGAAAGCGTCTAAACTCTCCCCAAAGGTGGTTTTTCTTATTCACACAGACCAGAAGACCATCCGTCATCCAGGGGCTAATTGGCTGGTCTTTTTTTCGTTTATTAGTTCTCGGGTTTCTCAAGCAACATCTACTGTATACATCCATGAACGTCGAGTGAAATGACCCAAATGCTTCGTTTACATCTTGAATCTCCATTACGTTATCCCAGTTTAATTGCTCTAGTTCCTGTTTTAAATTCTTCAAGTTTTCCTCTGTTAAACATATAATCGGTAACATAGGGCTGATTCGGGACCTTATCTTAGCTGGTTCTGAAAGGCCGTGTGCTGCATTAATGTGAAAGTTGTCAGATGTGTCACTGACATAGAATGCTACTGAGTCTGGGAGCAAGGTGCTGAATATTTTGTCGATAAGTGAATGCGTACTCTCTGTAACCTGTGTCGGGCTCGTAACAGCAGGATATAGGCCTGAACCTGCCATTATATTTAGCAAATCTGCTGCTTCGGCCGTTAGCGGAATACTGAGATTAATGTTGAAATCTCCCATGAGAATAAGCTCATTTTTTTTACACTGGGCTAGCTCCAGAACTTGAGCCATATGTTCCATAAACTGAGACGTTGGCCCTGACGGAGAACGATAAATTTCACCCACAATAAATTTTTTATTTGGGGACAGCCATACTTCTAAGAACAACGACTCGAAAATTCCTTCAGTATTACGTGTAAGGTCTTGCCTAATTTGAACCGTGTGTGTGTCGCGGATATAAATTGCTATACCACCCCTTTTCATCTGTTTTCTGTGGAGAAAATGGCTAGTGTAACCTGGAATATCCAAAAGGCTTTCGGTTTGTTGTGTAATAAATGTTTCACATAGACCTATACAATCTGGTCTAAGCTCCCGTATGAGGAAAACAGTCCTTGGCAATTCAAATGAAATACCGAAAGTTGAGAATTGGAAGACCTCCCAGTAATTAAATTAGAAATTACATATTTACTTTTAGGAAAATTTTTATCATCAAACAAATGGAAATCATTTTCTTGACCAATTTCTTGATCAAAAATAAGCTTGAGATTTAAATAAGACTCTTCTAAATTCTTTAATCTATCTATATCAAAATCTCTGATACCTCTCGGGGATGAAGCTGAAGAAAAAGTCATCACTTACCAACTACAATCGGCGGTCCGTCGTGAAAATTCCAGAAGAGCAAGGAGTAAAAAACAATGAACATACCCAATTGAACTTCTTTATGGAACACTGAAAGGAAACAAAAATAAACTAGATACCTTGAATTTTGGGACCATGAAAAAAGAGAAAAGAAAATTGAACAAATATGAAACAAAAAAAAAAGAAAACAAAATTTTCGCTTTACATCCTTCACTGCCATACAACTTAAAACAGAATTACTGTGCGGATTCAACAATAATTAAAAAAATTTCTCACGATATCACTTACATAAAAATTAAATATCGGAGAAAAAAAAAAAATGACAAAACTGCTGGTCGGAAACAACCTCCTCTGGGTCATTTTTGGCAAACAGTTTTAGCGGATAGAAACAGTCATCATCGTATTTAACCCACTGCTGTGAGCTTTTTGTCTTTTTTGTCTCCAGCCAGAGTTTCACGTTACGCTGGACCACACGAGTTTCACTGACCATCTCTGCTCCCTTTGCATTTTTTAGCTTCTAACGGAGAGCCAATAATTCCTTTCTTCGCTTTCCTAATTCAGCAGGTAAGTCAGTTGACACGCTGTAGCCCGTTTTCTTTAGTTTACAACATTCTTTAAGAATCAATGAGCGATCATAATTCTTGAGCTGCACGAAAATAGGCTCAACTGTTTTTTTCCTACCACTCCGCAGACTAGGACCAACACCATCATCAGACGCGGTGGATTTTTGGACCCTATACGCAACACTGATACCTATTTGATCAGGATCTGCAATCCCGAGTTTTTTTCCGAAGAAAGTTTTTACTGTATCAGATTCATTTGGCGTATCGATCCCGTGAAGCAGAATATTGTTTCTCCGTGTATGTAAATCCACTCGAAGTGCAGACGTTTTCACTTTAATCAGTTCCAATTTTAACAGCTTATTTTCAGTCTTCAACACCTTATTTTCTTGTTGTAGCATCGAAATCGTAGCAGTTAACTCATCCATTCGCCGGTCAAAATGCTCTTTTGTTAGTGATGTAGCCATCTCTTATTTTTTCAACAATAATGCCGCACAATTTAAAAAATCCTTAAAAAGTCATGAAAGGAAACTTACTCGCAAGGGCCCCGTAATTTGTAATATCCAGATATTACTTAGGGCCCACTTTTAGCAATCGCAATCAGTCAAAACTTATTATCCAAATTGTTTATCCAAGCAGCGTCCTTTGGGCAAGTGACGTAGCTAATCCAAATTCATTTCACACCCGGAGACCTTCACTGTCTTCACTGTCAACGTCATTCCTTACTTGCAGTTAAAAAAATTTGTTTTTTTATTTGATTTTTGAACGTTTTTGAATTAACGCAGGTTTTGATTTTGGCTCATTGTACATGAATAATTAAAACAAAATTTCCATATTAATTTTACTTTTATTTGGTTAAATGGCTTTCTTGAAACTTGTTTAATTTTATTTACGAACGTTTTTATTAGTAATAAATACACGTAACTTACGTAACAAAATTCTATATTCATAGATTTTTAATACGTATATCAGGGGGTTCGCCCCCTAGTAAATACCTTGGTCTTTATGCTAAAGTTCGAGTTTTGTTCCAATTCTTTAAAAATGACCCCTTAGTCACAAAGGCCGTTAATTAGAATAAATAGCTCTTATGAAAGTACTAAAAAATCTTTGGCTTAAAGAGCGAGGTATTGACTAGGGGGTGAAAACAATCATATGCATAATATTTTCTGTTCGTTTTAAATTTTGATATTGCTCCTTACTTTCAGTTGAAAAACTTGTTAATTTTTATTATTCAATTTCTGATCTTTTTCTTTAATAATGCTGGGAAGTTCGGCGCCCCCTTCATAGCAATGTCGCTTCCCCCATGAAAACTTACTTCGTGAACATGTCCTCCCATATAACCCCCGCGCCCGCCCCCCGCTACCTACCAGAAAAAATCCCCCCTGAAAACGTCTGTATACTTCCCAATAACCAATACTATATGTTAACATTGGGTAAAGTTCATAACTTTCAGCCCTCCCCCCGAAGACTTCGAGGGATTAAGTCATTCTAAAAGGCATAGTTATCATATTTTCGACCATGCTGAACAAAATGGCTATCTCAAAGTTTTGATCGGGTGACTTTGGGAAAAAAATGAGCGTGGGAGGGGACCTAGTTACCCTCCATTTTTTTTGGTCACTTAGAAGGGCACTAGAACTTTTAAGGTGCGTTCCAATGAGCCCTCTCACGACATTCGAGGACCACTGGGTCGATACGATCATCCCTGGAAAAAAAAACCAAAAAGAAACAACAAAAAAAACAAATAAACACGCATCCGTGATCTTTCTTCTGGCAAAAACTGCAAAGTTCCACATTTTTGTACATAGGTGCTTGAAACCTCTACAGTTCTCTGATACGCTCAATATGATGGTGTGATTTTCATTAAGGTTCTATACCTTTCAGGGGGTCTTTCCACCTTTTTTCTAAAATAAGGCAAATTTTATCAGCCGTGTAACTTTTGATGGGTAAGACAAAACTTGATGAAACTTATATAATTAGAATCAGCAATAAAATTTGATTCTTGTGATATATCTAATGGTAACAAAATTTTGTTTTTTAGAGTTTCGGTTACCATTGAGCCGGGTCGCTCCTTACTTATTGTTCGTTACCACGAACTGTTTGATACAGTTCGGTACCACGAACTGTTTGATTCTGTTGGTTTTGAGTTTTTTTTTTATACTTCAATAGTAAAATAATTTTTTTCGTTTTAAGTTTGATTTGCGTGTTCAATTTAAGCATTACTCACCTTAAGATTTATTTATTCATTTATATTATTACTTGTTGTATGTTTTTTTGCGATGATTGTTTACTTAATTTCTGTTCTTTTTGAGTTTCATTTATTCTTTAATAGTAATTTCTGGTCGTTTTTAGTTTTAATTTTAACAGGTATTTGTATCTAATGATCTTAAGTTTAAAAATACCTTTACTTTTCTTTGAAAAACTTCTTTTTCGGAGAGTTTTTTTTTTTAAATCAATTTTTGTTCGTTTTTGATTGCAAAAAGTTTTAAGTTTTTCAAAATCCCTTATTTAAATATCAACTATTTTTTTTTTCAAAATCAACTGTTCATCAAAGTATCAAAACTAGTATCGAAGCAACAATATTAACGTAAATAAATGGGTTTGTGTCCACCTCTGAGTTTTTATTAGCTGATATTTTTAACTATTTTTAACAAAATCGCTATCTCAAAATTTTTATCGGATTGGTTAGGGAAAAAAGGGCTTAGGGGGGCTAATTGCTCTTCGATCTCTTTTGACTCTTTAATTGTGAACTAGAACATACTATTTTAAATCAAATAAGCCCTCTCTGAAGTTTATACGAGCATCCCTTCTATAAGAACCATATATACCCCCAGAGTATAACTTACAACACCTCTCCCTGGGCCTGGGGGGTGTTGACCCCGAAGCTCTAATATCTGATGTTTGAACTATTTTTAACAAAATGGTCAGCTCAAATTTTATCGGATGGGTATCTGATAAACCCAAGGGTGAGGAGGGTGGGAATGGCTAGTTGCCCTCCGATTTTTTTTAATCTGAGAGAATGAACTAGAACTTTTAATTTTCATTCAAATGAGCTCTCTTTGAAGTTTATAAGAGCATCCCTCTCATAAAAACCATATAAAGCCCCAGGACATAGCTTACAATGCCTGCCCCCCGAACCCTGGGGGGTTGTGTCGAAACCAGGGTTTTTGATATCTGACCTTTGAACTATTTTAAAAAAAATAGCCATCTCAAAATTTGTATCGCATGGGTCTCGGAAAATATAGCATGAGGGATGGGGGTGGGCTGGGGGCCCTTCGGTCTCTTTTCACTCTAAAAACTTGAACTCAAACTTTCAACTTCCATTCAAATGAGTTTTAACCCAGTTTTATAACAGCACCACTTCCGATAAAACCACATATGCCCCCAGGGTAGAACTTACAACGCCTTTCTCCGGGGCTAGGGCGGTTATATTGACATCAGAGTTTTTTTTTATCTGGCTTTTGAACTATTTTTAACAAAATAGTCAGAGAGCCCCGAGTCAGGTATCCCATCTTTAACATGGATAAATTAGTACCTTGATGAGTTTTCAGCCCCAAAACAGGATCTTAACATTTCTGTTCAAGGAAAGCTTTCATCCCTCCTCTCATCAATTCCAAATACAGGTCTCCTAGTTACCCAATCACAGGTGGCTTCCACGATCCAACAGTTGAAAAAGAAGAAGTCGGCTGGCATTGACCGTGTATCTGCCCCTCACCTTAGCCATTGCAGCCCGACTTTAATGTGACACCTATATCTTCTCTTTCAGATGATCTTCACCATTGGACTCGTACTGTCGGCATTCAGTACTGGGTCACTTAGGCCAGTCCCGAAGAAAGGAAAAAATACTTTGGAATGTGCTTCGTTCAGATCGATCACTGTGGCACCAATGCTTTGCAAAGTCTTCGAATTTTTGGTCATTGATGAAATACAGGAAAAATGCTGGACTCCCCCTTCCCAGTTTGGGTTACAGAAGGGTCTTGGTTGCGGCCAAGCCATTTCTGATTTTGCTTCAGTCTTGATTGACGATGATGAATTGAAGGAGTTCGTTGTTATAGGTCTACATGACGTCCGCCGTGCCTATGACTCACTTTTCCATGACCAACTCATTCTGGATATGGGAAAGAGAGGTGTACAGAAGGACATCCTACTACCCATTAAAGACATGTACGACCACCTACAGGCTGAACTCCTACTTCCTGGCCATGGTCGAGCCCTCACTGAATATACACCTGACGTGATGCTGCCCCACCGAGGGAATCCTGTTGTCCCAGTAAAAAAGGGTGCTCGACAAGGGTCAGTCACATCTCCTTGTGCCTTTAACAACTGTATCATTGAGCCACAGCCGAGATAACATGCATAGCTCATTGCATAGACGTTACAATGATAGCCTTCGCCGATGACATTCTGGACCCCAGCTGCATAGTCGCAGGTACAGAGACCACCTTCTCCACACTATGATCAAATTACAGTCGCATTGGCCTTAAATTCAACCCACAGAAGTCGGAGATTCTTCTGTTCAACTGGTGCCAAGAAGAGCTCTCGCCTGTGAAGCTGGGAGAATTGTCTGTAGCCCCTGTCCCGAAAATTATTTACCTTGGTTTACCAATTGGAAAGGATCTTAAAACTACCCGCTCCCTTCTTATTGATCATCTCCGTAAACGCCTGGCTTTTGCTTACAGTAGAGTAGTTTCATCTAAAATCCGTTTCAACCGTTTAATTCTGGCTCGACTTTATAATGCAGTATCCCTTCCCATTTCCTGTATCTAAGCCCATTTTGGAGAATTTTTCCCGAGCCAGAGAAAAGAAAGCTCAGATACGCGTTTTTTAAGTATGCGAAATTCTTGTTGTGGCTCCCACCGTGGACAGGAAATTCGCACCTTGCTAAAAAAAATTTAATTGCGGACCAGACGCCAGCTATAATTGAAAAAATTAAACGGTACAACGAGAAAGTTTCTTCCCACCCTTGGTACCGTTTGCTATGGCAGTGAATCACTGTCCATTTTATTTTGTCGGCCATAGTGCCTCGTCCTTTCTTTTTTCTTTTGTTTATAATCCGTCTTTGTTTTCCTTTTGTTGTAGACGGGTTACAAATAAATAAAGACTTAACTAAAAATAGGGAAAGCCTTTCCTGCTTCAAATTTATGAAGTGTGAGTTTATAATCTTATCGTCGGCTGCTTATTTAATTAAGTCAGCTGTAATTGCGTTAACATTGTAATTGTTGGAATTTTAAATTGGATGTTGATTTAGTCTTTTTTCGTAAGAGTACAAATTATATGATGCTGGTTATTCTCAATCATGGTGTCAATTTTTCTCTGATAATACATTGCGTATATTACTAACAATTCAATTGTTTATTAATTATCCATTCTTTTAAGCATATTGTCTTAAGTAAAAAGTTTCCTTGTTTCTGATATTCATGCATATCGGAGTAAATGAATTATTTGTTGAGAGTGATCTGAATCCAAAACCAGCGGACGAAAGTGTCGTTTTATTGTTTTACCGTCTCTTGTCATATTTAGACTAGTTGATATGATTACATAATTTATATTTTCAATTCACTGATGATTATTTGGTTTAATTTTTTACCAATTGCGGCTTGATGCAACGATGATCATATTGCTTATGTTTGTTCAGTACTTGGGTTGGGAGTTTAAAAAGTAAAATATGTTACGTCCCTGCAGTGCTGTGTATAATTGATATTTTGTTTCTCGTCTTTGTAATTTGTTCGATTATGTGTTTTTTCTCTTTTTTTGTTTGTGTTTTTTCTTTTTTAGTGATACTCCGTCTTTTTTTTACCTTTTTTGACAGGTAATAAATAAATAAAAATAATAATAATAATAAAATGTTTATCTCAAAATTTTTATGGGATACATTTGGGGGAAATGGTTCGTGGGGGGATAGTTGCCCTCTGGTCTCTTTTGACTCTTAATAACTGAACTAGAACTTTTAATTTCCAATCAAATGAGCCCTCTCTGAAGTTTACAAGAGCATCCCTTTTACAATAGCTATATATCCCCACCCCCAGAATAAACTTACAACGCCTACCCCGGACCCTGAAGGGCTGTGTTAACCCCAGAATTTTCGTTGTATGATCTTTGAACCATTTAAAAAAAAATGCTCTCTCAAAGTTCTTACCGGATGGATTTGAGGAAAACAGGGCGTGAAGAGGGGGAGGGGGAGTTGCCCTCCGATTTCTTTTGACTCTTAAAAAGTGAACGAGATTTTTCAATTTCCAATCATATTAGCCCTCTCCGAAGTTTATGCGAGCTTCCCTTCCATAAGAACTATATATGCCTCCAGAGAATTACGTACAAAGCCTGCCTCCGGACCCTGGGGGGTTGTGTTAACCCGGAGTTTTCATAATATGATCTTTGAACTATTTTAAAAAAATGGGCTCTCTCAAAGTTCTTATCAGATGTGTTTGAGAAATACAGGGCATGGAGGGGGGGGGAGGTTAGTTGCCCTCCGATATCTTTGGACTCTTTAAAAGTGAACAAGAACTTTCAATTTCCAATCAAATGAGCCCTCTCTGAAGTTTATACGAGCATACCTTCCTTAAGAACCATATATGCCCCCAGAGCGATACCTACAACACTTGCCCTGGGTCCTGGGGGGTTGCGTCGACACAGGAGTTTTTCTTATTCGACATTTGAACTATTTTTAACAAAATGGCTATACGTAAATGAGTTTTTATTATATGACCTTTGAACTATTTTTAACGAAATGGCTACCTCAAATTTTCTATCAGATGTATTTGGGGGAAATGGGCTTGGGGGGGACTAGTTGCCCTCCGATCACTTCTGACTCTCAGAGAAGGCACTAAGACTCTCAATTTCCGATTGAATGAGCCCCTTTTGAAGTTTATACCACAACCCTTCTATATGAAATGCCTCTGGGAAAAAAATAATGGAGTGTGGGGGAGGCTAGCTACCCTCTGATCGCTTTTGACTCTTAAAAAGTAAATTACAACTTTCAATTTCCAATCAAATGAGCCCTCTATGAACTTTATACAAGCATTCCTTCCATAACAACCATATATGGCCCCAGGGCATAACTTAAAACGCCTACCCCCGGGCCTTTGGGGGCTGTGTTGACACTGGAGTTTTGTTATCTGAACTTTGTACTATATTTAACAAAATTTCTATTTCAAAAATTTTATCTGATGTATTTAGGGCGTCGAGAGGGGGAGGGGCTAGTTGCCCTCCGATCTCTTTTGACTCTTAAAAAGTGAACAAGAACTTTCAACTCCCAATCAAATAAAATAGAATAGAATATGATTTATTGGCTAAAATAGCACAAAAGCTAGCATAAGCACGTCAGAATTACAAAAACAAAACAGATGTTAGGGGATACACATAAAACAAAAGTTATATCAATTATTAAAATAGGAAACAAAATAGGGGACAAAAGAGTTTTTGTGCCTCATGGTCAACATTTGAGGATGCAGGTCCAGTTGGATATTTGAAGCTCTACGAGCATTGAGTCTTGTATTAGGAAGGGTTAGGGGATTTTCTTTAAAGGGAGGGAGAAAACGTCCATGATAGTCAGAACTAAGGCACTTGTGACCAAAGTTCATGGTAAGGATGTGACGTAGTGATTCCATATTAAGTTGGAACTTTCAGAGAATACTTAAAGGGAAAGATCAATTGACCAAAACGTAATTTATGCAAGTCACTACTGACACTAATACCACTGCTACTTTTTCTAATGCAACTACTGCTGCTAAACTACCCCAATTACTACTTCAATTGCAACAAATTTTAAAGGCTTAGAGGATTCAGGTGAAAAGGGTGTCAAAAGGGTGTCAAAAGCGCACATCAACAACTTTTTTGGAATAGCTTACCGTGTCAAGGTGAAACTTCAGGGGTATCATGAAAGCGAAGTTGAACTGACCAAAAGGCAATATGCGCATGCTACTACCGCTATTACTACTGCTGCGAATACTGCTACTACTACTACTAATACAGCACTAACACTGCAACTACTTTTACTACCACCGAAACTAGTGTGATAGTTGTACTAATAAGGCTAAGTCTATGAAGGTTAAATTGGAGAGAATATTAATGGCAAATTTGAACAAACAAAAGACATTATGTGCATGTAGATTGTCAAAATAGCATATCTTAAGAATTGATTTGTGTATTGAGTTGGAACTCTAAGAGAATGTTTAAAGGGGAAGATCAATTGACCAAAAGGCAATGTGAGCACGCTACTACTAATACTACTGCAACATTTACTGGTTCTACTACTATAATTACTATTACTCCAACTACTACTTCTATCGCAACTACTTGTAAGGTTAAGATCATTAAGATGAAATTTTCAAGAGGTATATGAATAGACAGGTTATTAAAAGGGCATATCAACAATGTAATAGCAATGGTTTATTGTATTAAGTTGCGTAGTAATGCTACTGCTGTGGCTACTTTTACAACTATACCTTGGGGTATGAAGGTGAAATTTTCAGAGAATATTTCTGAAAATTTTGGTTGTACGGATGACAATCAGCCATCCGTATGCAGGTTGTCAAAAAGACATATCAGAAATATTCTAGGAACAGTTTTGTGTGTGAAATTAAAACTTACAAGGCTTGTTGTGGGGGATGTTGAACTAACAAAAAGAAAATATTTGCATCATAATACTACTGCTTCTATTCCTACAACTACTACTGCTACTACTGCTGCTAAGGCTTAGACTGCTACTATTAACTCTACTCCTACTGCTACTACTTACACTACTATAACTACTGATCCTACTACTGCTGCTAATAAACCTTTATTGAAATAAACCAAAATACACTACGCCCACATAGGTTGTCAAGAGTACGTAACAGCAATGCTTCAGCACTGGTAGATGGTTATAAGTTAAAAATGTAATCGTGTGTTGAAGGAGATGTTGGAAACAAAACAAATGCGCTATATACATACTGCTACTACTGTTACTACAACTATTGCTACTACACAAGCTAAGGGTATTTAGGTGAAGCTTTCAAGGAATATTTCGACGGATATTGAGCTAAACCAAAACGAACTATGATCATGTAGATTTTCATAAAGGTGACCAAGCAATATCACAATAACGGCTTAAATTCTTAAGTTATACCTTTCAGGGTAAGCTTTGACGGATTTTTAATTAGCCAGAAGACACCTTGTGTATACTTTTGATACTACTTCTACGGTTACTTTAACTAATGACACTAAGGGCAATAAGTTGAAACATTTAGGGGGAGTTTCAATTAAACGAAAAAAGTATACACGTGCAAGTATTAAAAGAGCATACAAGCAATATCATAGGTAGCGCTGCTCTATTATAGCTAGTAATATCATTGATATTTAAAGGAGCTAATTTGATTTGAAATTCAAAGTCCACCCACTGTTATGCAATTTGCCCATTATGTTTAAAAACTAAATTTTACCTTAAGATTAAATCAAAACGCAAGTAGAAAGCTATCTTATACTCCGAACACTCACCCCTGCTGCCATCTACAATTTAGTTTAATGCCGACGGGACATAATTTATTCAAGGATTATCGATCGAGTCTAATGTGGGTGTGTCAAGGTCAATCGATCTGTTGTTGTTGTTGTTTGGCCACGTGTAATGGCATGAGGTGTGATTTACATAATCGATGGGGGAATTATTGATTCACGAGCGTGGGGAATTATGAAACAATATGATCATAGAGTCCCTAGGGAGAAAGATTACGTAATCGCTCAATGACCTCTTTTTCCAAGATCGATTTATTTGTTGTTTCTATGTGTAATAACTCGGGGACGAAGGTTGCACATGTGCATTGAGTTCGAACGGGGACAATGTTATTGATCTGGGACTCGAGGGGGAAGTGAATTTCCGAGAACTTGATTGCGTAATCGATTGGGAATTTTATTGATCCGATAACGGGAAACAGTTAGATCACGTGTTTCCTTCTCAGCCAATCAGCGAGTCGGTTACATCCCTCTTCTGAGCCAATCAGCGAGTCGGTTACATATTAGCGGCGGAGGGCAGATAAGGAAGGGATTTTTGCTATAGTTTTATTAGTCTGTGAATAGAATTCAAAGGAGTGAGAAGAAGAAGAACAGTTTGACTTTACTCATTTTGGATATATATTTGTGTGTGTGTTGATGATGGCGATGAGTGGAATGTTTACCATATTAGAAGTTGATAGTGGAGTTGATGATAATAATACAAGAGCACCAAACATTGCGGTGGAAATCACGAAAGGATCACGGCTTTGTCTGGAATGGGATGCAGTATATGCAAGATATGTGATATCCTTGAGCAAATTTAAAATTGAGGATCAATTATGTTTCGCCGCTAAAGTTGATATAGCACATGTGAATAGACTTCAATGTGCTTTAAGTGCATTGGTGAAACATATTGAAGACAATAAACAGTATCGCTGATTGTACATGCTCTGTATTATTGATGTTGTTGTTGTTGTTGTTGTAATTATTCAATAAAATTGTTTCGAAATTGAAAATGTTCTCTTTCTTTTCTGGTTAGGGTTAACGAATCAGGATCAGTCTAGAGTCAGCAGTTGGAGTGAAAGGACTGAAAAATGAATAAATTTGAGAAAGAGAGAATTAGATCAAATCTAGTGTTTATGGAAAAACATTTGATTTTGGATGATGATTTTCTCGAGTTATTTCTTCAACGCAGGATATTCTCTTGTCGGGGAACACTTGACAATATAATGAGGAGTGATTCTCCCCCATTGGACTATTGTATGAAGCTTTTACGATGTGACTCAAATGTTTATAGTAAATTTATTGTTATATTAATTTAAACAAAGCAGAATCATATAGTGGATATACTTTGAAAAAATTGCCAATGGATTCAATGTAGATGGCTCCCCAATCATTCGAAAGAGGTAACATCACAGAGCTACTCCTCTCTCCCACCATTTCCATCTCGTTGAATTTATCGATCGAAGAGGATCAGTTTCGTTTTAGCTGTGAGTGAGTTGACATCGGAAACCGAAAAATGTTCTATATATGTCCATTGTGCATGTACACTCTTGGCAGTTGGAATCAATGTGAGAATTGTACAATTATTGATGACTATAGTGAAAAGTGTAAATTATTTAATCCTTGTAAATTACATAGAGGCTATGCAGTACAAATTAAAGGATGTAATTCATGTCTTGAGGAGGTGTGTGACTCTCATCCTAGAGGGCACCTGTGCTCCAATTGTCACTATGATAAATGTGATCAGTGGGAGAATACTTACCCCGCAATGATTGGAAAGAATCCCAAACATGATTTTAGTTTATTGCTACGAGATTGGTATCGTCGTGGATTTAAATTATTCTGGGAAGAGGAATCTGGCCTAAGATTCAACTGTTGGAGTAACAAGACAATTTGGTTTCTACGTCATCGCTGTGACGACAACGCCTACTATGATTATAAACCAAGCGATTTTTATTTGGCAGTGACGGAATGTGATTAACCACTTGAAAACACTGTACGTGATATTGCTTCAAATAGACAGATTGAAACTCTTGAATTTCATAATATGAATGTAAATAGTATTATTGACTATACAAAGAGTTATGACAAGAGTGAAGTTACACTCTACTGTAGAAAATGTGACCCTGACTTTGCAGTCAATCCAGATCAATATACGGTGAATCCAAATGATTTATCGGCATTAGTGGTTCACGACAGTTGCCTATACATCGAAGATGAAGAAATCTAAAGTGAAGATTGAAAGACATTGTTGTATATATATATATGAATTTATTAATAAACAAATTCACAAATATTTTTTAAGCACTTTACTCTTAGGGCACTGAAATCAATACTATATAGGTCTGAGAGAATATTTTCCACTAGAAAATCGTTCAGACGTGGATTGTCGACATAAATGTGGAGAAACTGCTTGTAAGTATAGCCGCGACATCGGAACACAAACTATAGTAGTGCATGGAAGCCACAGCTTTTAGGCGTTAGATCCTGCACCCTCTTTTGATTTTGAATAATAGTTTTCCCACTGTTCTCAATATAGTTGCTGATGTGAGGTGTGTAGAATGTATAGGGTAGACCAAGAGGATCAAAAATTCAATCGACTTCATTGTTTGAAAGATGCACAGCCAATGACCCATCAGCCCAGTCGACGGACTGCTATTAATAATCATTATAGTATTGTTGACACGTTGAATTTTCTCAAGATAGTCAGAGGGTAGACAATAGAATTCTTACTTTGACATGTAGGGGTCTATATTAAATACACGGATTATTGGACTGGTGTTCATGGTGCCAAGTCTAGTAGAACACTGCCTTCCGGAGTGATTTCCCAATAGGTTTCATATTGATTTAGTGAGATTAGGCAATACTCTCAGCCAATGGGTCGGCAAATGTACACTCTAAACGCACACTCCCCGTACGTACTATACTCATATCCTGTGTACCCGACAAATCCAGTACAATGATACCATGTGTTTTAGCAAACATATCTTCGGTTATACCATTTTCAAATAGTTGAGAGTCATGATCTAGTGTTTGCATGGTCAAATCGTACAATGTTCTATAGGATTTATCAAAAGATAGATTGTAGAGTGGGATGCCGTTTACTTTGCTGCACACAAGAGATGAAAGTCCAAACATCTCGAATTTATGTGGGCATTCAGTCCATGATCCAATTGCACTGGCGCTTTTTACAAATGCCAAAGCCAATTTCGAGGGAATTTCACCATTGACAAAAGATGAATAAGTGAAGGTGTGTGAGCCCATGGCAATATGACGTTGATTGGTGATTGTATGAGGAACAAGTAGTTTAATATTGTTAGCTTTGGCTCTCAGTTTTTCCACTGCCAAAGCAACAGAACTCATAACCTGCTGTTTGCATACATGAAGTATTGCCGAGGTGAGGGAGAGACTTACATCGGGATTACCAGCAAGTGTTTTTCTCAAAATGAAATTGGATGGTGCAAGCGTTAGTTTTATATCCACTTTAACATTGGGCGGCAGCCATTGGGGTATATTAAATATTTCATGATATACTTTTCCAACTAGATGTAATTCACTAGTTGTAGCATTTTTAAGTGCATCTGTACTATCTGTATTAGTAATATATTCATATCCATTGGAGGTGCCTCTCAATTCCTTGTATGACTTGGGTGTCATCAGCATGAATTGCATATAGCTGGTATAATTTGAGAGCGTGGTGCTTGTGCTCACCAGCGTAACATTGATAGAGACGCTGTTTTGAAAAAATATATGATGTAGAATATAATTTTCAAAAGATTGCTAGTCGCCCCTAATTGGCAGTGAACTATCAGTTTTACGAACTTTCATTAGCAAATCTATAAACTTTGAAGACAAGTTCATATAGTAATCTTCATTAGACTAAATTTGAAAGTGGATATTATTGGAGAGGGGTTGTTGTGGATAAAATTGTTCATAGTATCCAAGCTTGACACTCACATCAACATTTTCAGCATTGAATAGATTCAATGAGGCGGTGATTGAAGGTTGGGAATCCTTATGCGGTAGGTAGGACATTTTAGGAGAAGAAATCTAGTTTCGATCTGACAATTCTATTCTTCCTGGGACTTCTGGTTACACTACGTGTCGGCTTTTTCCTTCTTTTCTTTGACAAGAGGGATGATGTCTTTCGTTTCCGACCTGAACGGAGACTGATGAGTGATGTAGTGTTTCTTGACCTTTTTAAGCCTTTACTTTTTTGTTTTAATTTTTAGACAAGGGTTCACACACTAGACCTAAGATTTTCTGTAGCACTTTTTTTTAAAATCCTTGCCAGAACCTAAATTGAATAGCGTAGAGGATGCGAAGTACGTTACAATTGATCAGTTATACATTCTGTCCAGTATTAGCGAAGAGCAGAAGAGCTCTGCACACCAGCTACCTGTACCATAACCAGACCTTGACGAGCGACCTTTGTAGTAGTCCATTCCGTTGCCATGTTGTCTTGGGCCAAGAGTATTAACATAGCAGTCAATATCAGGACAAGTGAATACCACTTTTTTATTAGACATCTTGCATTTGAACGATGGGTCGAAAATGACATGTAATCACAGCCAAACCTTTTGAAATTGCTATTGGATCACCCAATTCAGTTCTTAGTGTTAACTGACAGAGTTCCACATAGGAAGTGTTTACGGGAATATACTGAAGATGCTTTATATTGTAGTGATGAATATGTTCTTGATTGGATTTTCGTTCAAGAACTCGTAGGAGGGGGACATTTGAATTACCAACTCGAGAGGTTTCCACAAATGAAGCATAAAGAATTATACAAGTATCCGTGGTGAAGGCTGGTGGGTAGTCAGCAAAAATGAAATTAGTGTTTTCGGCACTTTTACCATTGAGCATATTGAGCTTAAAGCCAAGAACATCCTTCAGGTTATCATTGAGAATAACCTTTTCAATGGCAATAGGTGAACTAATGTAGATCTTGCCCTCCTCCATTGAATAGTTGAAATGAAAATCTCCTTTTTTACGAGCGGAAATTCTTTTATTAATAGAACGACATAAATCATTCATACAGGTGAGTTCCTCGTAGGGTAATTCAATATATGGATAATCCAACCAATTGATTTTTTGAATTTGTTCTTGATCACCTGGTGGTGGCGGCCAATCATATGGTCTAATTTTTATTTCATATTTACGATCCTTTCTCAGGATGTCATAGGTATTTTTGAGAATACAGTCGACAAGAGCCACTTCATACTTTCCGTCGGAATTTGATGGTGGGGGAGAGTTTCGTCCAAAAATCACTTGTTGTATTCAGATCATTGTAAAGAGGATCAGAAACATTGGACATGAAAGTCACATAGAAATCATTGGGCATTGTTAATATCTTCAGCACTGATCCAAGAATCAAAATCTAAGTTGTATCCTAGCCAGCGAACAAGCAACTGTTTCTTACCATGGCGTGTACGACTCTTTAATATCTTTTCAATTTGATACATTTCACTAGTGTTTCTAATTTATTGCAGTTCATATTCATAAAAACCACCGAGAATCTCATCATCTTTGGTGTCTCGCAGTCGATAAGTCGTGGGTATGGTGTCTAGAATTTTGGACACTCTAAAAAGTTCAGTGCTCCATAAATAATTCCCCTTTTAAAAATATTGGTGGTTCTATTAATTTGAACAGTATCACCAACATTGAATTTCTTCTTTTTCTCTTTTTCACTATGGGATTAGTTATCTAGAATGGTGTAAACGTTATAGTAACCTTTATGAATCCACTGAGGGAAACATTTGTATAGATACCAAGGAGGTCGATTAGTAGATATAAAATATATTTTATAGCAATACATAAAAAAAGCGAGGTTATTGTTCAAATTGCAATAAAATGAAATTAATATTCGAATCGTTCTTATTAATCGTTCAGTCAATGCAGCCTTTATCGGACTGTGACTATGATAAAGTGTTGTATTATATTTCAAAAGAACCTTTTGCACATGGGGATTAACAAATTCACTGCCACGATCCGATTGAATTTTTCTATATGAATCCTGTTCTAGAATACTTTCAATGGCCCTAGCAACTTCAACACCTCTCTTTGATCGTAGTGGAATTGCATTGGCATAGCGACTAAAGATACTGATTGCCACTAGAATATATTTGTAGGGCACATTGTGACACCGTTGAACTGCGTCTAAAGTTAAAAGATCCATTTGCAGTATATGCAGAGGGAAAAAGGCGTGAGTTTGTCGATATTGTTTACTGCGAAGCCTATGATTATGATGTAGTGTGTAACTCGGTTCATTTTCTAGATACTCTTTTGCATTTTTCAATGTGGTGGTGCCGGAGACAGCTTTGGAAAGCGTTTTGGGGGAACTTAAACTTCCCACCTCGCCAATATTTTCATAGACACCTTTCAAAACTTCATCCATTTCGAGCGTAGACACGTAGTGTAATGTCCACTCCCCTTTTGCACACTGGCGGGCGAATCAATTCGTCTTCGCTTTTGACTAGCAACCAGAGGTGTTGTAAAATCAGTGCTGCTGCTGATAGTATCTTCAAATATTGAATCTTCTTCTTTTTTAAATGATGGTGTTGTTGTTGGTGGACTATATTCTCGTAGTTTCTTTAGAATTTGCTTATTGCCAATAAGACTTTTGGGAAAGTTTATTGCAGACAAACAGGTGTATAGATTATCGTCAAAGGATAAGAGTCCTTTACGATTCGTCACCATATCGCAAATTAAATCAACTAGATTATAACTTTTTCCCTGAATTATAATTCGTTTCCCTGTGCTCTCGAGTTGAACTTGATCACAAGCAGTTTCCAACATGAGATGAGATAATACTCTTTTACTCTGTTCTCGATAGGTGAATGGCAATAGGTTTCCAATTTTCAATGCAATCGAATCCAAGTCCTTCCCACTTGATTGCAGTGCAGAATCTTGAGGAGATGTTTCCTGTTTAGAAGGATCAGTGGTGACGGCGATGGTGGGTCTCTCACGATAAGGTTTATGTTTGTCCACACGTCGCAATGCATCTTGAAGTAAAAGCAGTTTTTTGTCATCGGCAATATTCTCGTCGTTAATGAATTTGCTTAGATTGTCCTCAAAATGTTCGATGGGCGAGAGGACAAGTTCAAATGGTGTCAATTTATTTTGTTTTGCCATCTAGAGAAAACTGTTTACAAGTCCTGCAATTATTGGCAGTAAAAGTGTGAAAAAGCTACCGCCCGCCTGAAGGAGCCGTGTTCTTTTAAATTTTTTTACCTTTTTTTTAAAATCCCAGGCGCGGACAGTGGCACCATGTTGCGTTGTCTGTTGTCTAAAACCTTCTGGCAGTTGAACATTGCCCTCAGTTAAATTTAAACAAAGTTCAAATATTAGATTAATGAAATCATTGTCAACCCCATGTTTGAGTATAGCCTTCCTAAGCAACGGTGTTGAAGTGCTTAAAACAGAAAACAGATGCCGTTGTTCATGTAGTTTCTTCAGCGTCATAATGGTGACAAATAGCCTTTTCTACTATACACCGGAAGATATACTGTAATTTCGTTGTTGAAAATGTCGGTGACTACACGTAGATCCTCAGGCGTGTTCTGATTAAGATCCAGTAAAATATAACCATAGGACTTGCTAGTCGCCTGAGTGTACGCTGACAACAGACTTTTAGGGGCACGGGGTTATAAGTGATTTTGTCTAGTTTGGCGCGCGATATAAACACGCACGACTCGATAGATAATATAGACAGTGCAATTCAAAGCAAGGGTTCGCATACATTTGCTCTGATGAAACAGATTGTTTAGAACTAGTGTAACGGAAATGTGTTCATGATGTGAGTGAATGGTGAACAGTTGTAGCATTTCCTGTGAGAACTGTTCAAGGGATTCAGCCAAATCATCAATAATCAACCACGAGTTCAGTTCAATACACTTGATAACATCAACTCCCCTTATTAAGAGCATAGGTATGGAATTTGTAATTTAAAGCATCTTACAGAAGGATTCTTTCATTATACAAGATCTATAGTATATTTTTTTTCGGCTACTTCTATAACCTATAATAGTCATTTTGACTTATTTTATTTACAAGTGATGTTGTACATGTTAAGTACGGACCACACATACACTATCGGAAGGGTGTTTTAAATTGATACATGCTGCTGCTGGGGACAGCAGTCAGACTGCAACTAACGCTAAATCATATGTGCTCAATGAATAAGTAGCAATAATTTTCCCCGTAGATCTATCTATTAGAGAACAACAAAAAAAACAATATTTCATGGCATTATTTATTTCGGCACTACAAGAAAACAAATAGTTGCAGTATACTTGCACAGTAATAAAAATAATAACACTTGTTCGACAAGAACAGTTGAGAAAATTTCTCAGATGGTCAAAATGAAAACTCGATTTGCATTCAACATGAACACAGGGCAACTATGACCCTTTATAAATAAACGCTTATCGTCTTTAAAAAAAACACTTTTCTGTAAAACATTTTATATACAATAAAAAAAAACACTTTTTGTCCATCATCAACAACACTTTTCTATACATCACTTTTTTTTGTCAACTTAAACACTTTTCTATACAATAACACTTTCTATACAACAACAGAAAAAACACACGGGGACATGAACTAGCACAGTTTAACATTACAGTTAATTTAAAAATGGGGTCCCCCCCCCTCACCCCCGGGGACCGCGGGGCCGAAGGTCAGCCGACCATGGGTGGGACCCCCCCCCCCTGGGCGGCTACAGAACATGCCCCCCCCCCCGGGGGCCGCGGGGCGCCAAAGAATAGTTGCCGTCACTGCTACTGTAGGTTAGTTGAGGTTGTGTTAGTGGTGGTGGTGATGGTTAGTGGTTGGGTTAGTTGACCAGTTGAGTTAGGGTAATTTATGAAAGGTTGAGTGATGGTTAATTCAGGCTAGGTCAATTTATCCCGACCAAGTTGATTGCGATAGTCTACGCATTCAACTCGGTCTGAAATGCGGTAGTGGCCTTGGGGTAGGACAGTCACACCACTCTCGAGCACATAGACATTGTCGGATATACATGACATTGCATTCTTTTCCACTCTCACAGTATAATTTCTATACTGTAGAAAGCGAATTGCAAGCACTTGTGCTCTCGGCACTAGTCTACTTTCTACACAGTCTCTGTACACACTCATGTTGAAATTGCTCTTTACAAAATGTGTAGGCACCCCTTTACACGCCTTCTTTTCTTCCCCACTATGAGTTTCCACGCAATAAACTTAGGGACCCGGGAGCACCCCCCTGGATAACAAATCACTCCCTGTCTCTGATTTTAACATGAAAAGGTGGTTGGGGGATTGAAGTTTCACTAGGTCACGGTAGAGTGATGGGGTACAGTTGGTGATATCCATCTGCGGGCTGTTGTGGTCCCACGGGAGAGCATCAACCACTAACTCCAACTCGTCATTCTCATTTACCATGAAAAGCCGGGACTCTGTATCACCATAGTAAACTTGGACCTCCCCCTCCCGTGGCCATTGCACCTTGCACACATTGTAAAAGAACGACAACATGAGCTATTTTGAAATTTCCAGTACTGAACTACCGCCTGCGATATTCTTGTTCAGTACTACATTTCGCTTTCGCTTGTGTAGAAGAACCATGCCGGTCTCTATGCTCGTGAATGATGTAAAATTGGGGTCGGCAATAATTCGTGCACACTCTAGAGGGTCAGTCACGACGTCGCAGCGAGACCTAGTACGTACGCTTTCACACCTTTTGCCAAACGCTGAATTTAGGATGAGCTTATACACTTCCTTCTCCACCGTTGAAGTCACCCTAGAGCACTTATCGCCATAAGTTTTGATTTTATTTTCAAGTAGGATCTTGAACTGCAGTAACCTGTGTATTTTTGTTATCTTGAAAACATTTCTCACCTTACAGTGCAAAAGCACATGGTGAACAACGATATTATCCTTAGGGTCCAAATCAGCAATCAGTTTCTGTTTGGAGGAGTCCAGTGCATCCCCATATCCTCAACCAATGAACGATTGTAGGGGCTCAGAGAGTCCCTGCTCACCGGTCGATTGATACAAGGAAAGACAAAATCTTTGACTGAGTCGTGAAGCGCCAGCGGACTGTGACCATCTACTTCAAAGAACCATCCTTGTGGCCCAGTGTCCTCGACAGTGGTAATGTCGGGGAACTCACAAGGATTCTCAAGCCATTGATAGTTCCCACACGGCAAAGAATAGTGTGACATTGCCGAGGGGTACAATGAGTTCATGTCAAAGAACACTGCATTTGACTTTGCACCGCTGCTGTTTTGTCCGCTCGGATCGGTTGATAAGATGCGGTCCCCATGAAAAACATACCCTCCCCTCATTGAACGCTCTACAAAAAGGTGCTGATCTATGTCAGTGATTAGGCCTATTTCCTCCCTGCTAATTTTTAAAATTAAATCCATCACTAAATGGGGCGTAGAAAAATAATAGCCTATATCTAACCCGAACTCTGAATAGATCTGGTCTGTGTTCTTACAGACTATATCCAACAGAGTTAGAACGTCACTGGCCAAGTACAGTCTACAATAATCCCACCCATTTTTACATTCCCCTTGGACCACACCTTCTTGGCAAACTCATACTCCTCGGCTGTGCATTCACTGTTGGTCAGTGAATTGTAAAAAGCTTCAATTGGATGGAGTTTCTCCTCACTTAAGCGTGCGCCAGAACAGTAATAATCGTATGCATATATACCTTTGCAGGTCAACAGGTCATACATTTCACTGTCTGGAAAGTGCTGTTTAAGCAAGGGAAAGCTATCAAAATTATCGCTTTTTTTCACTTGAATCAATTGACTCAATGCCTTGTGGAAAAAAATAAAGGACTCTAAAAACCTGATTTTATTACAGCACGAACGCTCATTATCCACTACCTGCCATTTCAGTTCCAGAAGCAATAGCTTCTCAGCTGATTTGGGAATTATGTTATAGTTAAATGAACTATTTACCCATCGACAATCTACTCCCCCTCCCCCCCTAGGCCTACGTGCCCGGGTCGGTCCAATAAATTTTAAATCATAATTGGAATTATGAATAAAAACAGGGATAAAAAACTGCTGGCTAACATTTAAATTACACGATTGATGCGCAACTCCTCTAAAATTACTACCCCCGAGGATATTTCCTGCCCCAAATGGTCATGAGCTCTTACTTTCCCCCTCCCCCACGTTTCCCTTTAGTCCCCTTATCCACCTCTGCAAACTCCCCCTTACAAACCCAACATATTTTTTTATTTTTAATCGCGAGACGATCCTCTGCAGACAGCACCATTGGATAATGGGTATTTCTCAAACGAGAAATAGCACCATTAGCCGTGCTAATCAGTTTAGTCAATGCCTTGTCCATGCACTCCCCCTCATCCAATGTTTCAACTATTTCTAAAAACCGCATGGTGTTAGAACTATCTCTTTGCACGTGGGCGTAGGACACTGCAATAGCCTGATGTTCTTTGACTCGGTTTGGATATTGTGGGTCTTTCACCTCCACCAGCTTAGCCTCACAGTCCAAAGATATTTTGTTGCATTGGAGAAGGGTATTTTGAAAATTTTTAAGATGTAGAATTGCCCTATCCCCTGAAACCGTTTCCACTGTCTGGTAGCCGTGGCGGCTACAATGCCTCATGTGATTTTGTAACTTTAGTTCAGTCCAAAATCTAGAGAGGCATGTTGGACAGTAGAAACGTACCCATTATGCTTACCACCCCCCAGAATTCTACTAATGTCAGTGATAGGGTTAAAATGACCGATTGTGTTCGGTTGACTAGGTGGTGTGTATAACAGCCAAACCCAGTGTTTAACCAAATCAACTGAGGGGCTCCTTACTGGGAAGACCACCCCCTTCTTTTTTGAACGAGTCCCATCTTCAAATTCTGTTTCATATTGTACCACAGTAACGCCAATATTTAAATGGGCATTAGCCCTTTCAAACATGTCAATTGCCTTTTTTGGCTTCACTAATCTAATTTAGCAAAAGGGCGAATGCATGCACTTGACGTGATTCAAAAGGGGGAACATTATATTTCCTTTGGGGGGAAACATCTTTCAGTAGTGCCAGATAGATAGACTTTTACTCAGTGTTCGATCCTTTTTCTGGCGGAAAAGTCCTTGAATATCATTATGAAATATATATATATTTATAGACAAATTATAGGAAAAAACGCCAACCTTTTAGGATCTCGATGTATCTATTTCCATGCCCGAAGGCCCAGGTAACACCTATAGCTTACTTTATGTCGGTCTGTGGGAAGTCGGTGCAGGTAGTCCATAGAAAGCAGCTGTCCAGTTACTCTTTAGTTTTTGTCCTGATTGCAGTGTTGTCTGAACAGATGGTTGCACTTGTTTTGGGGTCGAGCCATCGTACTTAATAATGGATGGTCTTGTTTCGTCCACTCTTGCTTTCTTGGGTGGAGGGGATTGGCATTCTTCACATTTGGCCTTAAAAAGAAGGGAAAAAGTTAGTATTGAAATAATTTGCCCCTTTTTTTTTACAGAAAGAAAGTTAGTTCCCTCATCCATATAATTTTGTTTAGTTTATCACTAAGAAAGCACAACGTAAAAAATTTCGTGAAATATACTAATTGCATCCTTTTTTTGAATCTGAGAATTACAACTCACTGAACCATTCAAAAGCCGGGCTATATAAGTCAGCCTAGTTTCTTATTTTTAGGCATTTCTGTTCTTTTCTGGTTTTAATCTGTATTGAGCATGCCTTGTTTGACGCATTTAAAGTATTAACGCTGTTTTTTATCTTTTCATATCCTTTTACGATAGCTGGTATTTACCCTACCCCCAGAAAAAAAAACCCACGGAAAATAGCCCCCATGGACAATATCCCTGAGAAAAGACATGGGACAATACCCCTTCCATCCACCGACAGATATGGTACAAATGCTCTTCAATTTACGCATAATAAAGCAATGTATCTTTTTCTTAAACTCACCCCCTTACTTTTCACGCGAAGAAACAGTTTGTTTTCACCTTACAATGATGGCGATAGACTTGAGGCATGGTCCCCTCCCCTTTCGCCAATGTCCTAAATATATTGTTAGATCTTAATTTGAAAATAACGAGATTTCACTGGTTCTCCAAAAAGAGATTGTATATGCCAGCGCTTAATAAATTGCAATTGTCTGCATGAAAGCGTTTTAATTTGACAGGAGAAACAGTTCCTTTTGACTTTGACTGCTGCGTTCGTAAACACGCCGGAAAGGGGTGACAGCTAATTATAGGCCTCGCACCAGAGAGCCTTGTGTCAAATCATAGCGAGCTAATAGCAATAGTACGATGGTTGTCTCAGATAAAATATTAAACTGGATAAAATTACATAAATTTAACTAATTAATAATTACTTCTTTATGCTAGTGTTGTGCTGTAAAACGGTGAGGGGGGGGGGGTTAGGTTGTGCGGTTAAAATAAACTATATTATTTATTTAATTTTTAAGGAGAAAAAGTTCCTTTTGACTTTGGCTGCCGCTCACGTAACACATAGGTAAAGGGTGACAGCTAATTATTGGCCTCGCACCAGAGAGCCATGTGTCAAAACCAGGTTCGGTTAATAACAACAGTGACGGAAGTCAATGATCGCTTTTAGCTAGGATATAGACACTTAAAATTGCATAAATTTAACGAAAGAAAATTATTTCTTTTTGCTAGAATTAAGGTCGTAAACAAATTGGGGATGTATGAGGTTTTTTCCAAACCGACCAAAGACCGTATATTAAGAAATTTCTCTATTTTACCCAAAATATCTTGAGTTGGTTAGCGGGGGGAGGGGGGTTTGATCCCGACTATATTCTTGTGGGATCCCGGTCGAAAAAATAATTTTGACAATAAAAAATGTAAAAATGACACAAATTTATCATGTTGGCGATCAAGACTTGAAATCAATAAATGATTAAATATGTTCTATCCATTGTGTTCTGGAACTTTCTGATAATTTAATCACATTGCATGCCCGTTATATACGAAATCTCAAGGGTGAATTGTTATGTAACGGGGAAATCATATGTAAGCAGGCCTCTGATTGGCTGAGAAGGAGGATGTATCCGACTCTCTGATTGGCTGAGAAGGAAACATGTGATCTAACTGTTTCCTATTCCAGGACACCTTGACATTCACCCCTCGCATGCACTTGTCCAAAAACAACAATAATAAATAAATCCCTCAGGCCTAAAGATTAAAGAAGCCTTAATGTTTCTTAATTCCCTCTTCGTGAATCAATAATTTCCCCGCCGATTATGAAAATCAATTTCTCAGGTTAAGCTAACCAAACAACAATGAAACCATGTTTGTTTCATAATTCCCCCATCGTGAATCAATAATTTCCCCTAGCGATTATGTAAATCACAGATTAAAGAAGCCTTAATGTTTCTTAATTCCTCTTCGTGAATCATCAATTTCCCCGCCGATTATGTAAATCAAGTTCACAGGTTAGGTTAGCCAAACAATAATGAAGTCATGTTTGTTTCATAATTCCCCCATCGTGAATCAATAATTTCCCTAGCGATTATGTAAATCACCCCACAGTGTCATAAATCAATAATTCCCTGAGCGATTATGTAAATCACTCCTCATGTCATTACACGTGGCCAAACAACAACAACAGATCGATTGACCTTGACCCCCATTAGACTCGATCGATAATCCTTGAATAAATTATGTCCCCCATCGATTATGTAAATCACCCCTCATGCCATTACACGTGGCCAAACAACAACAACAACAGATCGATTGACCTTGACACACCCCCATTAGACTCGATCGATAATCCTTGAATAAATTATGTCCCCCATCGATTATGTAAATCACTCCTCATGCCATTACACGTGGCCAAACAACAACAACAACAGATCGATTGACCTTGAGACACCCCCATTAGACTCGATCGATAATCCTTGAATAAATTATGTCCCGTCAGCATTAAACTAAATTGTAGATGGCAGCAGGGGTGAGTGATCGGAGTATAAGATAGCTTTCTACTAACGCACTCTGTGTATGCTGGTTGTTAGTAAGACATCTCAGTAATATCCCAAAAACGACTGAGGGTATTACGATCAAACTTTCGGGGCTACTTTAAATACTACTTCTGCTCTTAAAATTTAACTAAATCAAAAGAGTGTAAGTGTATCCAAGCTGTCAAAGAGCATAGATAGAATTTTTTGAGAACGGTTTTAAGTTTTATTTTTCAGGTCAACTAGAGGAGGTATAAAACTAAATTAAACACTACTATATGGATCCATATTTATTAAAGGGTGTGTGTTGTTAAAAATTGTTGAAAAGGTTTCTCCAGCATACAAATAACAGGCCAAACTATAAATTTTTAAAGAAAAACCAAAAAGATTTAAACTATTATTTTCTTTTTCCCTGAAAAAGGCAATGTCAATATAAAGAACAGAAATTAATTAAAAATAACTTTTTCCAAAAAATAAGTTCTTCAAAGAAAGGTAAAGTATACCATTAAACCAAAAATGAGTAAAATAGAATCTAATGATCTACCAAGTGTAAAACTACTACAAATCAGCATCGATAAATAAATAAAGCCCAAAACGAACAAAAATAACAATAAATAACTAAGTCAAACCCAAAACGAGCATGGAAGGCATAGGGGTTTTGAGCCCTAATCATGTTAATTGCTGCTTGTTTTGAGTTTGACTGGATTATTTATTATAATTTCTGTTCGTTTTGGGTTTCATTTATTTATCGATGCTGATTTGTGGTAGTTTTACACTTGGTAGATTCTTTGATTCTATTTTTGTTCATTTTTGGTTTAATGAAGTTCTTTACTTCTCTTTGAAAAACTTATTTTGTGGAAATTTTTTTTTAATTAACTATAAGTTAAAACGGTGGAAGCAGTGAAGATGTTAAAAGTAGAATAGCCAAGGCTCAGGGTGTTTTTTTTCTTACAGTTAAAAAAAGTTTGGAAGAATAGGAAAATAAGTCTGCGAACCAAGATTATAATATTGGAAGCTACAGTGAAGACACTGGGGAAATATGGTTCTGAAGTATGGGTGCTCCAAAAAACGGAAGAAGATTTGCTAGATATTTCCCAGAGAAATTGCCAACGGATCACTTTGGGTACCGGGCTGACTGGCCGTATTTCAAACAGTGGGCTGTACGAAAAGTGTGGTTCAATCCCGCTTTCAAGGGCTATAAAGAGAAAAAGGTTGAGATGACTAGGGCGCGGTCTGCAAATAAAAGATGATAGATTACCAAAGATTGTCCTTTTCGACCATCCGTCTAGGGCTAAACGGATAGCAGGTCGTCCATGGTTGGAGTTGGAGGATGTTGGTAAGAAAGATTTAAAGGAAATGGGAACTTCCTGGGAGGTTGTAAAGAGGGAGGATTTGAACTTCCTTAAATCATAATTTAATACTTTCTCCACTTTCTTAACATTCTTCTTATTTTAATATGATCTGTCACGAAGATAATTCTTACACAATTAAACATATCCCTCTATTAAACATAAAGCATTTTCACTAATACTCTTATGTGCGGTTCAAAATTTCTTCTCTAAGACAATATCAGCGACTTCACGATCTATTCCCTAAAATTATTAAATCAATCTTCCACATTGTCAAATTTTAAACTCTCTAATTTAGTATCCAGCTGTTCCTGGAAAGTTCCTCTCAAATTCTCATCCTTGAGTCTACCGACGTCATAGCTTCCCGAAAGGTAGTTACCCCTTCTTTAGTTACCCCTTTATATTAGCCCTAGACAACTTTAGTTCAGCTACCTTTCAAGGACAATGCATGTGTACAATTACGCACGTTGAATCTTTTCTCCTAGATTGTAGAAAAATATGAAAATAATCAGCAATTTCCAAATATAGTTTTTAATGTTCTATATTTGGTCCAATATTAAATATAGCACTACATCCTTCCTCCCTAGAAGCTTTGGTAGCTGATTCCTGATGACGGTATTAACCACCTTCAATTGCAAACAACAAAAGCACGAAGAACAACAGGGAAATCTTTTTGACAGACAGTGGAGATAATTTGAATGAATGTTTCGGCCCTATGTCCAGGGGCCGTCCTCAGCAAGACAAAAATATATAAAAGAAAAAAGACTCAAACAACATGCGACCAATCAAAACCAAAAATTAAATTTTTTTTTCCAAAGCAGTCCCAGCATCCTTACTTCAGCGAAGTTCAATCAGGACTGATAAAAAGATGAGGTAAAACAAGGCGATTCAATGAGATGAAAGAAAAATAATTTAAAAAAACGTTCTTATTGCTAATCCAGCCTTTTTGGCAGCTAATCTCAAAGGCCTTTTTGTGACCGGTTCTGTGTTAATGTCTCTTGTTTTAAATTAATATTTTGTAAGATTATTTTTAATTAAATTTGTGTATAGAGCATTTAGTGTATATTCCCCCAAGTCCCTATTTAAGGAAATATTTAATATTAAGTCTGATTTCAATTGCTTCTCGGACTACCTGTGTCATGCCTAGGTCATTACTAGTAAGGGCAGATTCATCAAAAAGTATATTGTGGCTAGGATTTTGAAATACATGGCTGCCCAAAGCAGAATAAAATAGAACAGCAGAAATATTAGAATTTAGAGCTTTGACAATATTATTTTTATGCTATTGTATGCGTTTCTCTAAATTCTGGTGTGTTCTACCTACATAGTATTTGCCACAATCTCATGGTATTTGATAGACTCCTCTTTAGGGAATCTATACCAGACTCCCTAAAGAGGCTAATTTTTATAGAATATAAATTCTACCAGAATTTAGGAAATTTATGATTTTGAAATTATTGGTAAATACTACATAAAGATTATTTTGTGTGCAAACTTTTTTAAGATTTGTAGTGATTTTGGGGATGTAGGGAAGGTAAATTATGTTTGAGGGCTTGTCAGAAATATCACATGGTAAACTATCATTAATTTTACGGGAGTGTCTATTAAGTCTACAGTTAATTACACTATTAATAAATAAAATAGGGTACCCATTTCCAAGAAGTATGTCCCTGATAAAGTTTAGTTCTGCTGTGATGTGGAAATCAGAACAAATGTTTAGGGCACGATCAACGAGAGAAATTACGACAGCTCTTTTAACTTGCGGGGGGGGGGGGGGTTTGGTTTAAAACGCAAATATCTATTATTTTGTGTTGGTTTTCTATAAATAGTAAAATTGAGTTTATCAAATCTACGAATAATTAACACATCTAGGAATGGGATTTTATTCGGTATTTTCGATTTCTAAAGTAAACTGTAAATTTCTATCACATGTATTAGGGTGATATAAAAAACCCTTAGGTTCATTTCCCCCATAATTCCAGAGCAAAATTACGTCATCCATGTAACGTCCCCAAAGGATATGTTTCAAGAAATACGAATCTAATGCCAAATTTTCAATATGTTCCAAATAAATATTCGCCAGTAGCCCAGAGAGGGGCGCGCCCATCGCTAAACCATTGATTTGCTGGTAAAAGAATAACGGAATTGGAAATACATTGAGTTCTTGTTACACATTTTTACCACGGTCATTAAAAACTTGCAGTCTATTCCTGCTGCTGATACTTCTATTAAATGATAATTCTTTGATTTTATTTTCCATTATTTGGTGATATATTGTCATATCAATATTTGTATACATTGAAACGAATTCAAAGCTACTTATAATTGTATTTTCTGAGATATTTACTTTTTTGAGTTTTGCAACTAAATCTTCCGAATTACATATATATGATTTTTGAGAGTAAAGCAAAGGTTTAAAGGCTGTGCATAACCATTTCCCAATATTGGATGTGGGGGCTTTCGTACAAGCTACTATGTGCCTTAAAGGAATGCCTTACTTATGTAATTTTGGTAGACCATGAATCTTTGGACAAAAGCTACCGCGGGGGAAAATTTATTACATAGTTGTGGAATAATTTTACCATTTTATTTTAAACTTTTTAATTCATTTATAATTTTGTTAGCAAATTGATCAGTATGATCGTGGGCACAGTTCATATAATTATCCAGTAAGCTTATCGCAGATCATTTCTGGTTTTCGTTCTCGGTGCGAACAAAAAGCTCCTCCCACTTCTTTCTGCATTAGCGGGTTACTCTGTTTCCGATTGTTTCCAACAAAGTACATTATTCGTAATAGCGGGTTTCCACTTGTTTCCGGTTAGATGACAGTCTGATTTGTCTACCCGTGAAAAGATCTGATGCCGCCTATGTTTCTATCTGCAAAAACGTTCTCTGGAGCACTCGCACCTTGGTCCGGGTTTTTATAATGGGTGAGATAGGGATAGATCATACTGGATAATTATATAAACTGTGATCGTGGGTTATAGTTGTATATGTAGTGTCGTCATTTAGATGTGAATAAATTTTTCTGTCGTAATCTGTCGTATCCATGACAACCAGAGAATTGCTTTTATCTCCCTTAGTTATAATAATAAAAAAAAAAATTTTTTAACTGAAAGTAAGGAACGACGTTAAAACTTAAAAAGAACAGAAATTATTCCGTATATGAAGGGGGCTGTCCCCTCCTCAACGCCTCGCTCTTTAGGCTAAAGTTTTTTTTATTGTTTAAAAAAATGTAAGTTGTGAGACAAAGTCAAACTTTAGCGTAAAGAGCGAGGCGTTGAGAAGGGGACAGCCCCCTTCATATACGGAATAATTTCTGTTCGTTTTAAGTTTTAACGTCGTTCCTTACTTTCATTTAAAAAAACTTGTTTTTTTTTACTTAATTTTTGAATATTTTTGAATTAATGCAGGTTTTTATTTTGGCTCAATGTACATGAATAATTAAAACAAAAATTGTATACTAACTTTAATTTTATTCGGTTAAATGGCTTTCTCGAAAGTTGTTTAATTTTATCTACGAACGTTTTTATTAGTAATAAATATATACGTAACTTACGAATTAACTTACATAACTAACTTCTATGTTCATAAATTTTTAACACGTATATTAGGGGCTTCGCCCCCTAGTCAATACCTTGCTCTTTAAGCTAAAGCTCGAATTTTTTTCCAATTCTTTAAAAATAAGCCCTTAATCACAATCAGTTGATCAGTTGAAATTATTTGAAAAACTTGTTTTTTTTTTTATATTTAATTTCTGATCTTTTTCTTTAATAATGCTGGGAAATCCGGCGCCCCCTTCATAGCAATGTCTCTTCCCCTATGAAAACTTCCTTCAGGGAAAGATCCTCCCATATAACCCCCGATCCATCCCCCCCACCTACCAGAAAAAATCCCCCCTGAAAACGTCTGTATACTTCCCAATAACCAATACTATATGTTAACATTGAGTAAAGTTCATAACTTTCAGCCCCCCCCGGAGACTTCGGGTGATTAAGTCATCCTAAAATACATTTTTATCATATTTTCGACCATGCTGAACAAAATGGCTATCTCAAAATTTTGATCGAGTGACTTTTGGAAACAAAGAGCGTAGGAGGGGGCCTAGTTGCCCTCCATTTTTTTTGGTCACTTATAAAGGGCACTACAACTTTTAATTTCCGTTCCAATGAGCCCTCCCACGATATTCTAGGACCACTGGGTCGATACGACCACCCCTTGGAAAAAAAACAACAAAAAACAAACAAACAAATAAACACGCATCCGTGATCTTTCTTCTGGCAAAAAAGAAAGGCAAAATCCCAAATTTTCGTTTATAGGAACTTGAAAACTCTACGTTCTCTGATGTACTGGATCTGATGATGTTATTTTCATTAAAGTTCTATAAGTTTTAGGGAGTCTTTCCTCCTTTTTTTCTAAAATCAGCCAAATTTTCTCAGGCGCGTAACTTTTGATGGGTAAGACTAAACTTGATAAAACTTATATATTTGAAATCAGCATTAAAATTTGATTCTTTTGATGTATCTATTTTTATAAAAAATTCCGTTTTTTAGAGTTCCGATTACCATTGAGACGGGTGGCTCCTTACTTACAGTTCGTTACCACGAACTGTTTGATAATGGATGGGTCTTTACGGAGATTAGCTAGTATTTTTAGGTTATACAAATTATCTGGTTTTTTTATTGGTGGGAGAATTAACCTTTTTTATTGTTGTAAAGGATATCTATACTAGCCCTAACTTCATCTGGGTTGGAAATAGATGTATAATTTGTGTGTACAGAGGACTCTAGAGAGGAAATTAAATATGCCATAGGGATATGTTTCGGAAGAAAAGAGAGTTTTGGATCTTTTTCGAGAATTTGAATTTCCTTTGGTTCAAGCGTTCTAGAGGATAAATTAACAACAGCCGATCCAAGAGTGAATCTTGGAGTGTAAGTAGGGCTATTCCTCAAAAATTCATATCGTGGGTCTTCCAATTTTTAATAAGTCGTTCCCTTGATAAGCGGAAATCATGATTAAACAAATTTCTTTCCAATCTAGCAACCTGGCTAAAATCAACAGAGGACACATTTTCAAATAAGAATTTTTCTAAAGATTTTCTTTCAGAGGAAATAGTGTATCTTTTTTGTTTTTTGTCTTTAATGATATGTGTTGATATTTTTGATTGTAGTGTGCGAGTAAATTGCTCTTCTTTCCGGGTATTTATGTGTAATCTGAATCTTAAAGACTTGGGAATAAGATTTTTAATTTTGCAAGATTCCAAGAATTTTTGTTGTTTAATAATAAAAGCGTGTTTTTTGCCTAAATTCATAAAATAAAAGATATCATTGGTCAGCTGCTTCCCATCAGCGAAACTAAGATAGCGACGAAGACAGTGTGAAAGGCAGTGTGGTCTTCATCGCTATTTTCACCTTCAATTGTAGTCAGCTTTCGTAAATTGTCTAATAATCTGAACATCGTCGATTCCTTAAAACTGGGTTGAAGCTAAAGAACACATATAATTGTTAAAATAGCTTTCTCAATTCCGTCCAATGTAGAGAAATTTATACAATACCATCATCTCCTATCTCAACCATTAGACAAAGCCGGACCGGGATGATGCTCCTCCAGAGAACATATAAACCAAAAGAAACATAAGCGACATTATTTTTTTTTCATGGGCAGGCACCAGGCAGACGTGTTGCATCGGTATTCAGTATTCACAGCCTGGAGAATAGGAAAAGAAATAAGGTGAATCGAGCGTCTAGGGGATAAGGAAGAATGCAACACGTTGAAGACACAAAAAAGAAAAAGGAAGATAATGGATCTGGCAGTAATAATGCAAAAGGTAAACATTAAATTGGTTTGAGAATGGAAAGAAAAATAAAGAATGAATTTATAAGGATAATCAAGGTAAAAATAAGTTTTATTTGAATAATGTCATAACGTGATGACATTTGATTAAGAAATTTTACTCTTCACATTAATATTTCAGTTCCATAGTAATATCATATTAAAGCTAAATAATTAAGTTGCAACAAATTATGCAAGCAAGTCCATTGGTAAATCTATCGAGAGGTCATACCCCCCTCCCTTTTGTTTCAAACATGCCCTGGACAAAACAAAGCTTAATTAAAAACTGATAAAAAAAAAACTTGGTAACTAGAATGATTAAATAATTGTAAATAATCTTAACAGAATTCTGAAACATTCCAAGTTTTATGACCAACCTGCACGTAACCCAAAACTGGAAAGGTAATGAAAAGTATCGTGAAGGTTAACTTAATGAGTCGTAAAAAAAATACTTTCTGATGAGAATTTTATACGTAATTTACAAGTTCGTTGCAGAATATTTACAACAATAATAACAACAAGCATTACTTTATATTCTTCTTACAATCCTTACAATCCTTATAATTCTTACAATCCTTTTGATGTCCTTCAATTTTCTGAAAACTCACTAAGAATTTCACCAATTATTAGAAGAAAAACGAAGGTCCTGCATCAAATTTCAAAGGACATTTTTATGGCCCAAAAAAAGAGTATAAAAGAGGAGAAACTCAAGGGAATATTTTTCCTTACCAAGAAGAAAAAAGCTTTGAGGCTCCATAGAACAATCTTACTATCTTAAACCGCAGATTATTGTGGAACTTAATAGATAATCTGTGCTAAAACTATTAGGTTGCCCCTTAGTGATAAAACATTTTCTGGAAAATTTCAAACAGCCCTGCCACTTCGCGGATCCTCCTCCCACTATTTATAAAATTCCGGCTATATCCCTATTTTGGTGTTGATTAGAAGTTAGCACTTGAAATTTCCGTATTGGCTAAAATTAATATAAACCCCCTTTTAAAAATCCTGGATAGGCCACTCAGTTAGGGAATGAGTCATAACTGTGAGTTAAGAAAGGTGCGAGTGAACCACTTCGACGGCTCACCCACAATTTTTTTGCTTTCGCAATCATTAATTGCGAACAAATTTGCACCGTTATTCAAAGTTTCTCGAGCCACTGAGAAATATACATTGGTTCGTTTAAGCAGAGAAAATCAGAGGAGATTTTATACGCCTCAAGACTGTAGTAGACAAATATTTTCAGGATGAACCTACTGTATAAATTTCTCTACAATGATTCTGCCTATCAATTACCAGGGCTCAGTTTTGCCAACACGTATCAGACATTTTCTTTCACTTTCTTGCTCCAGTCCTTCGTTTTTCTTCCTCTTCTAATACAGTACATGTGCTCCAGGCACTAATTGAAGAAATTGTTCGGAGTAACATATTACTGCAGTAGCATGTTACTACAAGCCAAAAAAAGTCGTTGTTTTTCCACCATTTATGACCGTTTATAGCACCGCCCTAAAATTCATCCTAATGAAGATTTTAATACAAATCAAGGCCTAAAATTGGATTTTAGCCTTGTATTCTTACAGAATATTGCAAAAAAGCAGTTGCTGGGACTTATTTTTCTATTTAATAGTTTACATACAAATCCACCTCTTCCCTTTTATGAAAATCTCGATGGAGGGGAGGATCGCTCCTGTATCCCTAATATACGCTACTGCCTACAAACGATACAAAAAAAAATTGTTTTTCAAATGAGACTGATCAAATACGTGACTTGGGGGGTTATGGTCTAATAAGTACTAGAGATTTCAATGTTGAAAGAATATTTTTATTCAAAATGCCTTTAAAAGACCCTTCACTCATCTTGTAAGGTCGAGTAGGATATATTCCCGCAAATAGTACAACAGAGACCATGCCTTTCACTCTCTTTTAAATAACGTTAAATATCTAGATAACGGCATCTTGTATTTTTTTTAAACTGGAACTGGCTTTAGAAACTTTGATTTATCTGAGGTTCCAACTACTTTATGCTACAAAATCTGTACATCAAAAATGGCCGAATATATGACATTAAACATTATGAGTCGAAAGCCGTAGCAGCAGTCGCTGTTGCAAATTTTCTGTACTCTCTTCCAGTATTTCGCCAATTGGAGTGTGTCACCATGAGTAGTAAGGGTGTATGCAGTTTCACCAGTGATCGCGTAATATGCCTTACCACGGGTCATTCACCTATTACTACGAATGGTACTTGCCTTAGCAGAAGGGTTTTTCTATGCCAACACCCTTTTTTTGGGGGTCAAACGGTTAGTGAGTGGTGGTTTGTGCATATATGGTGACTTTATTAGTTTTTTTTTTTTAAAAGCTTGGTAAAGTATAATACACACAAGCGTGTTTTGAGAGTTTGATTACATGCCTTACCAAACGGGTTTCTAAGGTAACATCGATTTTTTGGGGGTCAAACAGAGAGAGAGCGCGGCGGTTAGTCCAATACACAGTAACTTGATTAGTAGGTTGTTTTTTTTTTTAAACTTGGCGACGTATAATGTACTCAAGGAAAAACCCAAATAAATGTTCATACACTACATTCCAATTTTCATTATGTTTTAACACATTGATTATAGTACATTACATTTTATTAACTTTGAAAACAATGGATTCGTCAATTTTCAATGTGACTACACTTTAATTCTATATTTCCAAAAAAAAAAAATTAAAAAAAATGTTTTACTAGTAAATTCAAATTTCAGGGGGACTTACCCTCTGACAAAGAACCACAAATAAGTGCTAATATAGTAAAAACGCGTACCTAAGGGGATAAAATATAAATTAAACATATACACAACAGGTGAACTTGACCAAGCCCTCCATTTTGAAATATATTAGAGTCATAACGTAATATAAAAGGAACTACCTTCAAGTCATTGTAAACCTAAACCAAATAAATAAGAGGGCAAAAGCTCCCCAGACTTTAAGACAGAGCAGTAACAATTAACATCAAATAACAAAAGGGAATATCATTGAATAATTAATACTGTTATAAAGACATGCATACAGAAGCGCCACACATTCTTATTCACAAAAGAATTAACGCATAGAAAAAACAAATAAAACCCACGGCTTAAAATACATTGAAATTTGTGTTATCTAAGCCCCATGTTTTGGCCTGTGAACTCAACCTTGAAAAAAAAAATAGACGCGAGATAAATTTTAACCTGTAAAAATAAACCCATAAATTGAGGCAAAAGCTAGAGTAATATAAGACATAGTTCAGAAATTATAAATTTGTATATAATAAAAGCAAATTAAAAGCACACATATAAATATCTTAAACCAAAGCGCACATAAGGAACCATTAGTAAGTGAATCAACTTAAACGAATTGCAAGCCCCGTATTGACAGAGTTGACCAGCCGCGAGAATAAATAAATAACTTCACCATGGGTAAGAAGAGGAAAACACCTATGTTTATGAAAATTTCCAAAACAAGAGTTCTAGCAAATCTACCCCTTCTTGTCTCATGACTAGAGAGCCAAACTGTAGCTTTGGTAACAATTTTTAAACAATCAAGAATGATAACGAAACTTGTGCGAACGAAAATGTCTGTTTTTTAACTTTCACTTAATTTCAAAACAAAAGAATAATTTGCATCAAAGAGACGAAAATCGAGAACCGGGTACACAAGCATCTGGGAGCATTACAGCCAGAAGGAAGATTCTTCTGATTGGCTAGTCGCGAAGAGGCAAGCTCTTTATGACGAGCAAAGTAACAGCCGAAAGATTATTACTTCTTACCGGGTTAAGATACAGAATATTTAACTCTTCGAAACCTGAACAAACAAACAAAAGGAAAATATTACTGATGTTTTGCCAATGTTAAAATGCAAAAGCCACCTGCGATTATTAATAATTTTACACCCCATTAAGCCAAGTACAGCGCTTGATTTGGTCAAAGCCTGCTTCATCATATGTTATTCATAATATCATAATTAGCAGTATGTTATTAACGAAAAGTTTATAGTGTCGCAAAATAGTCTTTTGAAAGTCCAAAATATAGTAAATTCATTAAGGCACATATAAATTTTAACTGAAACTAACCGAGATGCATCAAGTATTTATATATCAAAGTGGAATTAATCGAAGAATATACACTTCACGTCTATGGTATACTTAAATAGTGTATAATTTACAAGTTACTCTTGGCTTCTCTCATAATGGCTGAAACGGGCTATAATAGTCAAATTATCTCTTGACCTTAACAATATGGAAATAATATTCTGGTTTGAATATACATTGGGTTAAAAAGACATCACAAGAAAAAACAACTCAAGTATAATAAAGGGTTTTTAAACAAGTGTCCACAAAAATAAAATGATGAAGTAAATAAAATTTTCGGTAATATTTAGCAGTAAGAAGAAGGAAGGTAAAGAAATTAATAATAGGAGAACCTTTAAGCCATTATGCACATCACGCCTTAATGACCAATAAAATTTTTGCTTTTAAACAAGAGGAGGGCAAAATTTGACCTCTTAAGCATTTATCCAACAAAATGGAAAAAGGGGATTGTTTTTTTTTTCATGCTAAATTTTGTCTTCTTTTTAAGGAAGAGGATTCTTGAAATTTCCCCCCTTCGGAAAAGAAACCAAGATGGAACGAATCAACATCTATGCAAGAAACGGATGGCACTCAACAGCAGTCTGAATTTGGAAATGTGAGTATTTTCACCTCTAGCTTCTACCTATTTCTATCCAACTTTTTTTTTTAAACTTTCTGAGGGAGGAGGGGGGTAACTTTTTTAGTTTTAAAAATTTGTTTACGAATAGAAAAACTCTTCACTACAGATATGGCTTTTGTGATTTTCTGTACTTTTTGAGGGAGGAGAGGGTAATTTTTTAGTTTAAATAATTCTAGGAGGAATTGGGTTTTGTTGGATGGTATGGAAAAATGGTACGTGTTACATATTCGGGAAAAATACGAGTAGAAAAATGCTTTACTATAAATATGGCTAGGGCGTTTTTCTGAACTGTCTGAGGGAGGAGGGTGTAACTTTTTATTTTAATAAAATAGTGTTCGAGTAGACAAATGATACAAGTAATATAAGGCGAGATCGTTTTTCTTATCTGTCTGAGAAAGGAGGGGGTAAATATTTAGTTTAAATAATTGTAGGAGGACTTGGGTTTTGTTGGATGGTATGGAAAAATGGTACGTGTTAAATATTCGGGAAACATACGAGTAGAAAAATGCTTCACTACAGATAAGGCTATTGTGTCTTTCTGAACTTTCTGAGGGAGGAGGGGGTAACTTTTTAGTTTTAAAAATTAGTTTACGAGTAGAAAACGCTTCACTACAGATAAGGCTATTGTATCTTTCTGAACTTTCTGAGGGAGGAGGGGGTAACTTTTTAGTTTAAATAATTCTAGGAGGATTTGTGTTTAGTTGGATGGTATGGAAAAATAGTACGTGTTAAATATTCACGTAAACATACGACTAGGAATAAACATGATACTTCAAATTTATGAAACAATGCTTATTTCATATAAAAAATAAAACTTTTTTTCTACAGATTAATGATCAAGCACCACCGCCACCATTGAGAGATGAAACACGTGTATTTAGAGGACCAATTCTTTTACCACCAACAGAGTTCAGTGATGAACCTACATTAGTTCTATAGAATATGGAGTGGCATAGGGGTTTCCTTAATGATGTTTTTGGGGAAATGGCTAGCCTAGACGACTTAACCTGTGATAGTGACATGCTGGAGTATCCGGGCTGGGAAGATATTTTTATGTGGGAACATTTAGGTGATGTTATTAGCGCATCTGGACTAGGTCCTCATAAAGAAATTCCAGCACAGGAAGAAATAAGCTGGCTCGACCAGTTGTCCCCAAGCACCTTGGAATATGTACTAGGGGACCTCATGCCATCTCCAACCAACGTTATTGAACAGACTGGGAGTGGTGGGGATGTTATTGACAATTCCCTGTCACCCTGCACCATTCCACTTAATGATATAGCTAGTACTAGTAGTAATACAACAACAGCAACAGTATCCCCTATTCCGGATTTTTTTCTGTCCAACTCTGCCTTGTACCACAAAATGGTCTACATCACCGATTTTGGTGACCCCTTATAGTCTCTAATGTCGGGGGATATAATAACATATCCCTCTACCACTAAACATTCATATACTGATAAGATTTTACCCATTATTGAACAACAAATGGGGGTGTGGGGACGGAGGGTGAGTTTAAAAGCATCAATATCACTAAAAACATTTTTTTATAATGAAAGTGTGGGTGAGATTTATTCGAAATACTAGCACACAGAGATGTTGGAAATTCACCCGCATTTATCAAATTATGGGGAAGTTTTTTCTAAATTGGGCTAATAGTATTCAAAGTAAGTGGTATAATTATAACGAGGGGGGTCGTGGATCTGTGGTTTTATTTATTGAAAGTTTAAATGTTAAAATATTTAGGTTTAAAAAGGATTTTATTGTAAGAGGGGGAGCGGGGAATATTGAATTAAAATATCATTCAGATTTAGAGGGGTGTAGGGGGATACAACGAATCTATTTCGATACGAGGCTACAGTGTTTCAAGTATACATTTTTGATTGCCACCTATAGACCACTTAAAAAAGATGCATCTAAGAAAAAGTTGGATAAAACTGCAGTTAATGGTAGGGAGGGTTCAAAGTTCCCCAAAGTAGATTTAGATTGTCTAAATTGTCAATTTCCCCTGACACTAAAAGGCGTAGATATTTTTGAGCTGGCTAATGTAAATTTAAAGATTAGTGTCACGGTGTTACAGTATGAAATCGAATTTGAAGAGGGTCAGCGTTCCGATAAGAAGGGTGTATTATTTCCAGTGCGGGCTCCTTCAATTGAATCAGTAGAACATTGGGTGTGGCTTCTATACACCCCACCCACAGACTCCGATTCAATTGTTCATTTCAATCCAATTACGGATATTAGTAGGGTTCTAAGTGAGCGTAGAAAGCGGGGTGGTGTTTGTTATTACTTTCCAACATGTCTCTCAAGATTTCGCTCTGATTTAAAGTTAAAGCATCACATGAAACACTGTAAACGTCATGGATACCAGGCTGTGGAGACGGTAAGCGGAGATAGAGCGATCTTACGTTTTAAAAATGTTCAAAACACGCTCCTGCAGAGCAATAAGATCGCTTTGGACTGCGAAGCTAAACTGACAGACGTGTGCGATCCGTCAAATTCAAATCGTGTTAAAATACATGAAGCCATAGGGGTCTCTTACGCTCATGCGCAACGAGATTCCAATAATACAATGCAAGTTCTGGAGATAGTTGAGATGTTGAGTGACGGTGAAGACTGCATGAGCTCGGCATTGGTCAGTCTAATCAAAACAGTGAACGGTGCAATTTCCCGCCTTCGTTACACAAACTATCCTAAGCTCCTATCACCAGATGACATAGTAGCCATTAAAAATCGTAAAATATCTTGGGTGTGCAAGGTGGAATTTGATGATTGCATTTGGACCGGAGAGAAGAGGAAGTTGATCAATCATGATCATGTATGGCAGGAAATTACATCAGTAGGGAATAACTTTAGAGGGGTAGCACACCAGTCATGCAATTTAAACGTTAGACAACAAGATTTCGTACCTTTTTTTATACAAAAGTCCATTTCCGACTTAAAGTTTGTTCTTCCGGCTTTGGCCCGCATTGCCAAGGGTGGAGTTGTAGATGACGCATGGATAAATGGTTGTTTTTCATATAAAATCATACCCAAATAATCGGAGAAGCTACTGCTGCTAGAATACATGTGGAAAAAAGATGACAAGAGTAACACCTGCCTAAATTAAATCCGTTTCTTAAACTCTTTCAGCTTCTTCCCCAAATCCTTAAGTCAAGTGATTAAAATACAGAAAAGTGATAATTTTTACAGCTCCCTCCTTCTCGCACGGAACGTCCCCGATCAGCAACTGTATGATTTATTAGTGTGTAAGGGTATATATCCATATGATTATTACAACTCTGGCTCGAGGCTAGATGAGGTGTCACTACCGCCCATTGAAGCTTTTTACAATTCTCTTACTGAGAGTGAGTGCACCACTAGCGACTACGAATTTCCTAAGACGGTTTGGGCAAAGGGCGGATGTAAAAATTGGTGGGATTATTGTAAACTTTACTTGGCCAGTGACGTACTCACTATTCTGTACATTGTGTGCAAAATTCCGATAAAATCTATGGGTATTTAGGTTTGTATTTTGTTTTTTTTTTTTCAAAGCCCATTTGGTTTTGTTAATTTATAATAAAAATAATAGAATATTATTTAGTTCTTTTGGCGTTTGTGTAAATGAATCTTTTGTTTTATATATAATGTAGGCTGGGTAAGTTTTTTCATGGAGATCGTATCATGAAAACTGATCCGACCGGACAGCACACCGATGAAAAGTCGGACGCAGTTTTTTGGATATGAATTCTCTTTACCCATCGGCAATGTCTCACTACTGTTTGCCGTGTGGCAATTATAAATGGCTTGACAATCCGTGTGCTTCGAATTTCCCCGACATTGCCAGTGTTGAGGAGAATGGGGCACAGGGATGGTTTTTTGAAATTGACGGTGAGATACCCATGGAAATCTATGACTCGGTAAAAGACTTTGTTTTCCCGTGCATAAATAGACCGGTGGGTAAGGACTCTCTGAGTCCCTACAATTTATCTTTAGTAGAGGATGGGAGTATGCACTGGGTACCTTCAAAACAAAAACTAATTGCCGACCTCAACCCGAAACAGAATATCATTGATCATCACGTGCTATTGAAATGGATGGTGTCCAATGGTTTCAAGGTCACAAAGATTCATAGAGCCCTCCCATTTGATCCGTTTATTGACACCTTTGTCAGTAAGCGTTCACAAGCGAAAACGAAAGTTGAAAAAGAAGTATATAAACTCATTTTGAACTCAGCTTTCAGTAAAATGTGCGAGAGCGTACGATACAGAAGTCGATGTGACATTGTAACCAACCCCAATGTCTGTGCTTGAATCATTGCGGATCCAAACTTCGCATCGTTCACAATCATAGACTCTGATATGGTGCTCCTACATCGTAAGAAAAGAAACATTGTATTAAATAAAAATATTGCAGGCGGAAGTGCAATAACTGAAATATCCAAGAAACTCATGCTGTCATTTTATTATAATGTATGCAAGGTACAGTGGCCGATTGAGGGACAAGTTCAAGTGTATTACGGGGACACTGATTCATTCCCGTTAAAAGTCAACACTGAAAATCTATAGAATGATTTGGAAAATAGATAATAAATTAGCTCATGAGCAAACTACACTATTTGCGACGAAATCCTCTACACAGAGATAGTGAAAGGCCAAGCCCCACATCAATTGTTAACGCTAAAATCTGAAACAGGTAGCGATCTGATATCCATTGGTGTGTTTCCTGGTCCGAAGGTATACTGTGTGGAAACGCACGGCAAGGATATCAAACAAGTTTGCAAGGGGGTACCTACACACTTTGTAAAAAATAAGTTCGACATCAGTGTGTATAGAAACTGTGTGGAACTTAGTTTAATCCCAAGAGGGAAAGTAATGGCGATTCGCTCTTTAAAATTTAAAAACAACAAAGTTAAAGTTGAGAAAAACGCCATATTAGCCATATCAGAGAAATTTTATTTAATTGAGGTTTGTGTGACGTTAATACAACATTTTAACTAATTGATTAACGCCCGTTTTTATTTCACGTTTTAAAGGCAGCAGTTAAGTATTGAAAAACGAACATAAATCCATTAAAACAAAAATACAAATTAGATGGGAGGGTGTTTTGGACAATTAGTTGTTTTTAAAATTCTTTTTTTCTTTATCACACACAATTTTCTATGTATGTGTGTGTGTGTGTGTGCAAGGCAGATTAATTTCCACTTTTTAAGGCCAGCCCCGGCCCGGGCCCGCCACCGCGGGCCCCCACTTCCTGGCGCCTGGCGCTTCCCGGACCGCCCCCGGCCGCCGAAGTGGCCGCTCCCGGAGGCAGGGGAGACCCCAAAATTTAAAATGCTGTAAATAAAAGTGATATTATTATTTCAAGTGCTTTATTCAATAAATGATGTATTTTTCTATAAATAAACAAAAAAAAAAGTGTATTTATTTAAGTGTTTTTTTTGTAGTGGTTATGTAAATGTTGTATTTTTTTATTATAAATAAATTAAAAAAGTGTATTTTTTTCATGTTTAATGTGACTTTTTCAATGTAGTATTTTTTAAAAGTATTGTTTCTTTTTTACATTTAATAAAAGAAAATATTATTCTTTATTCATCTTCTTCTTATTATTCTTATCCTTGAACGGAGTAGTAATAGGGAAATTATTTAGTCATTAGACAGCCATAGTCTACAGTTAGTTGTCTAGGTGAACTGTTGAAGGGAACATGTATCAATTTAAAACCCCATTCAGATCGTTTCTGTTTGGGCCGTCAATGTCAGGCAAAAAAATACTCTTAACTAAAATAATTAAAAATTGCGATAAAATGTTTGTGGAAGAGCCGAAAAAAAAAAAAACTATTGTTACAGTATTTGGCAGGAGTCATACGATAAAATAAAAGCAATTCCCACGACGGGGTTGGTGCAGATACAATTCATACAGGAACTTGATATTTTCAGCATTATAGAACAACACTCTTCTTTAATCTTTGACGATCTGGATGAATATATTGAACAATGGTCCCATGAATTTGTACAACCGTTCACTGTTCGCTCTCATCATGAACAGATTTCTGTTACTCTGGTTCTACACAATCTCTTTCATCGGAGCAAATGTATGCCAACACTTGCATTGAACTACACCTACTATATCATCTATAGAGTTGTTCGTGATTTTAGCTCGCTAATAACTCTCAATAAACAAATCTATCCAGGAACCCCCAAATTTCTGCTCTCAGCATACAATCAGGCAACTAATAAACTCTACGGTTACACCCTATTGGATCTTAATCAAAATACACACGAGGATCTGCGTGTAGTCACAGATATTTTTGACAATGAAATTACAGTATATCTCTCCGTGAGCCCTAAAAAGACCGATTAGTTGCTATCATGACCCTCAAGAAACTACATGAAAGTACATATTTGTTTTCAGTTCTAAGCAGTTCAAAACTTCCGCTTAGGAAAGCAATACTTAAACATGGTATTGACAACGATTTCCTCAATCTAATATCCAAACTTGGTTTAAATTTGACCGAGGGTAATGTTCAACTGTCAGAAGTAGTTAAGCAACAGGCAAAGCAACATCGTTCCTTAGTACGTACAGTGGCCTCTAAAAAGAAAGTAAAGAATTTCAAAAGGAAACGACTTCTTCAGGCGGGCGGTAGCTTTTTCACACTTTTACTGCCAATAATTGCAGGACTTGTAAACAGTATTCTCTAGTGAGAATGGCAAAACCCTATAAATTGACTCCAATAGAACTCGCTCTCTCACCCGTCGAACACTTTGAGAACAATCTGAGTAAATTCCTTGACAATGAAAATATTGAGGATGATAAAAAACTGCTTTTACTTCAAGATGCACTTCGCCGAGTGGACAAACTCAAGCCCTATCGGTCGAAGCCCACTGCTGCTGCTGCTGATCCCAAAAAAGAATCATCTTCTCAAGATTCTGCTGCTGGAACACAACTGAAGAAGGAGGAATTGTATTCAATTGTATCGAAAATTGTAAATATAATCCCCCAATCATATCGTGAACAAAGTAAACGACTCCTAACCTATCTCCTGGAAATAGGTCAAGATCATATTCAAGTTGAGAGCAATGGGAAAGGGATTATAATTCAGGGCAAGAGCTATAATCTACTTGATTTTATCTATGACATGGTTACAAATCGTAAAGGACTATTATCATTTGACACTCATCTATACAACTTTCTAAATACATTAAACTTCCCCAAAAGTCTTATTGGCAATAGACAAATTCAAAAAAATTAAATGAACATGCATCATCATCATCATCATCAACAATATTGACACCATTAAAATATGAACTTGAAGAAGAAGAAGATTTTAAATTTAATTTTTGATAATAATTGCACACCGCTGATAGCTACACAAAAGCGAAAGCGTAACAAGTCAACCTCAACATTAATACCACCAACAACCAGTATACAAAGGGGTAGCGGACGTTACACATTGTGTTTACGTTCAAAATAGTTAAAGTTCTAAAAGTTGTTTATGAAAATATTGTTGAGGCGGGGAGTTTAAGTTCCCCAACCACTCTTTCCAAAGTCACTGGTGTTCACACTAAAAGTGTACAAGACTATGTACAAAATGAATCAAGTTACACTCTGCATTGAAATTATAGGCTTTCGTGCCAATCAATATTGAAAACCTAAAGCCTCTCACCCATTGAATATCGTGTAAGCAGATTTGCTAACTCTTGATGACCTTTAACGGCGTCCTAATACACCTCAGAAGTGTGTCCTATTTACTGTAAGTTTTTATAGTCGCTATGCATAAGAGATTCCATCGAAATCGAAGAGAGGTGGTGAAATTCCTCGGGTCTTTGAAAATATTTTCTAACATGATTCATATAAAAAAATTCAAACAGATCGCGGTTGTGAATTTATTAATCCCCATGTTTCAAAAGTACTAGAGAAATATAGTACACTGCTATATCATAGTCACTGTCCCATAAAGGCTGCAATGGCCGAACGATTGATAAGAACTATTCGACTCTTAATTTAAAGATATTGTATATTAAAAAATACATCGGCTTTTATTCAAGATCTTGATAAAATCATTTTGATTTATAATCAACGACCTCATCGATCATTGTCCAACTCTACGCCAACGGAAGTTCATTATTCTGATCATGATACAATTGACACCTTTCTTAAACAATATTCCAATGAATCGGTTGTCAAGAAGAAGAAAAATAAATTTACTGTTGTTGATATCATTCTAGTAAATTAAACAGCTAATATTTTCTAAAAAAGGAATTGCTTTCGTTCTATAGAACTTTTTAAATTAGCAATAATCCCTGACTCTACGTCCATAACTTATTAACTTCTTGAGACCAAACGCGGGCAGATACTCAGTAGTTTTTACAACTTTGACCGAAGCGCGGCACCGACTGCAAGGAGTAAATCCTACTATTGAAATATATTAAAGATACGTACTCGGAGAGGTAAGGAACAGTTACTGTTTCGATGGCTAGGATACAATTCTGATTTTGATTTTTGGATCGGTGTTGAAGATATTGGCGATGACCCATGATTTCTATGTGACATTCATGTCCAACGTTTCTGATCTTCTCTACAATGAGTTGAATACGACACGGGATTTTTGGAAAAAACTTTTCCCCGTCATCAAATTTTACGGTGCATCTAAAGTGTCTATTCTCAAAAATACCTATGAATTCCTGAGAAAGGATATTGTCTATGATATAAAAGTTAAACCACTTGATTGGACTATGAATAGGTTGAGCTATGTCGACTATAAATGGGTTGAAGCACTTAAATCTAATGACTATCCACACTTCAACTTGAAATACATAGGAGATGATAAGACTTGAAATGTGTGCTAAACAATCAATTGTTAAAACCAATATCGCCGGAGTAACAAATTCTACTTTGATTATAAAAAAGAAAAAGGTAGACTTCATATTAGCTCACCTGTTGACACTCACAATATTGTTGCAATTGAAAACCTGCGAGATGTATTAGGACTTAGACATACTTGGATCCATTAGAAAAATGCTGTTACTGTTTAATGGATGGATCAAGTTATTTTTGCTGATTATCCACCTGGTTTCGACTCGGACTCTTGCATATTTCTCCCTGCATCCTTTGTGGAAACATCGAGAGTCGGTAATTCAAATGTCCCCCTCCTACGTGTTCTTGAACGAAAAACAACTCATGAACTTGTTAATCACTATAATATAAAGCATCTTCAGTATGTTCCTGTAAACACTACATATATGGAACTCTGTCAGTTAACACTAAGAAGTGAATTGGGTGATCCTCTAGCAATAACAAAAGGCTTAGCAGTGATTACATGTCCTTTTCGACCCATTGTCAACGACAGCACAATCACCTAAAATGAACAATAGAAGAATTCCATTTGTCTGCCCCGATATTAAGTGCTCTGTCTGTGTTTTGAGTTAACGTCACACGGGTAATTGACTGGAGTGCTACAGGAAGAGCGAAGATATATCTGGTTCGGATTTTGGTAGTCTGTTTTGCTAAACTGTGTTATTAGGCACTAGCTTTTGCCCAAACATATATTGTGCTTGCTGCGTCGAATTTTGCTGCCTCCAAACTACAGGACTGGGATTCGGGCACAAATATCAAGGAGCGTGTGCTAGCACATATTAGATCTTCAGCAAGAGTCGGTGGTGAACACGTCAAATTTCGACAAAATGGAGAGGGATTGAAAAGGATGCGTTCGCGTCATTCACTCATCAGTCTCCACCCAGGCAGGAAGCAAAGGACATCAACAAGGACTTTGAGGAATAAAACAAGGAAGACCAATAGGCAGAAGAAGAAGAAAAATAAAAAGATTGTTAGATCAAAGAAGGATTTCTTCTCTTAAGATGACTTATCTCCCCCACAAGGAAGCTTATCCATTAATCAGGTCCTCATTGAATCTATTGACATCTAAAAATGTTGATGTCAGTTTCAAGTATTGGTAATATAAACGAGTTCATCCCCAACAGCCCGTCTAGGAAAATAAACACTTTCAAATATTTTCCAATGAAGACTATTTCATTGATTTGTCGTCAACTTTTATTGACTTAAATGTTGTGGTGAAGAAAAAGTCAGATAATACAACTCCAAATGCCGGCGATGGTCTCTCCTATGAAAACTGTATTCTACACAACCTATTCAAACAAATTAATGTATTTATTAACGGAACATTGGTGAGCACTAGCAATAATTCATCAAACTATGCCAGTTACAAACAATTTATGATGATGACGCCAAAGGTATACAAGGAGTTGAGAGGACAATCATTGGGCTATGAATATCGATCAGGTGTTGATACTGACGGTGAGTTGACCAATGCAGTGACCCAGGAGTATCATCTAGTTGGAAAATTAAATCATGAGATATTCAATATATCCCAATGGCTACCCTCCAATGTCAAGATTGACATAAAGCTACAGATGGCCCCATCAAATTTCATTTTGAGAAAAACACTTCCTGCAGCACCCGATGCAAATGTCATTATCACATCGGCAATTCTCCACGTCCAAAAACAACAAGTTACTGCCAATGCAACAGAGCATTGGCAGTGGAAAAGCTAAGAGCCAATGGTAACAACATTAAACTTCTTGTCCCCCATACGATCACCAATTAACGTCACATTGCCACCGGCTCTCGTAGCGGTAGCAATTCATCATTTATTCATGGAAAAATCCTATCAAAATTTGATTTAGCCTTTGCGAAGAGCAATAGTGCCGTTGAACCCTAGGCTGGATTTCCTCATGATTTTAATTTTTTCGATCTATCTAGCTTCATTTTCAAAGGAACTGGTATCCCACTGTATACTCTATCATTCAACAAAAAATCATATAGAACTCTGTACGAGTTGACCATGCAATCCCTAGATCATGACTCTCAACTATTTGAAAATGGAATAACCGATTCAATGTTTTCAAAAAATCATGGGGTTATTGTTTTGGACTTGTCTGGCACACAGGATATGAGCATAGTACGAAAAGGGAATGTACATTTAGAGTGTACATTTGCCAATGCTCTGACTGAGAGTATCACGCTAATATCACTGAGCCAATTTGAAACCTATTGGGAAATCACGCCCGACGGCAGTGTTCTACTAGACCTAGCACCATGAACACAAACCAAATGATCAACACATTTAGTATGGATCCATACTTGTCCCAGAACAAGTCCTATTGCATATCTTCGGACTTCATTGAGAAAATTCCAAGTGTTAACAATACCTTAATCATTGTTAACAGCAGTCCATCGACTTTGAAGACCTGTCATTGGTTATGCATGTTTCAAACAGCGAAGAATATTGAATTTTTTGACCATCTTGGCCTATCGTATAAATTCTACGCTCCACTAATCAGCAACTTTATTGAAAGCAGGGGGAAAACCATTATTCAAAATCAACGAAGAGTACAGGATTTAACGACTAAGGCATGTGGCTTTCATGCACTACTCTTTTTCATGTTCAGATGTCGTGGCTACACCTACAAGCAGTTTCTCAATATCTACGTTGACTTACCTCAATTGAACGACTTTCTTGTGGAGAAAATACTTACATGATTATTTAATATTTATTTTATTGCCCTAATAATAAATGTTCTAAAGATGTATGTGAAATTATTTATTAATCAAAAAAAGTTATATATACATGATAAAAACGACTTTTCTACTATTTAGATTTCATCCACTCCTAGGTATTTGTCGACAACGACTAGTGCAGATAGATTATCTGAATTCACAGTGTACTGATCCTGATGTACTGCAATGTCAGGGTCACATTTTCTACAATAGAGTGTTACTGCACTCTTGTCATATCTCTTTGAATAGTAAATGATACTATTCTCATTCATTCTATAGAATTCACAATTTTCCATTTGCCTATTTGAAGCAATTTCACAAACAGTGTCCTCAAGTTTCGAATCACATTCCGTCACAGCCAAATAAAAATCAGTGGGCTTAAAATCATAACACCCAGTGTCTTCACAACGATGACGTAGAAACCATATCTTTCGTTGTTCCAACAGTCGAATCGCTGACCCGGTTCCTCCTCCCAGAAAAATCTAAAACCACGACGTTACCAATCTCGTAGCAATAAACTAAAATCACGCTTAGGATTCTTTCCAATCATACCGAATGTGTATTCTCCTACTGATGACATTTATCATAATGGCAATTGAAGCATAGGTGGCCTCTAGGATGAGTCATACACCTCCTCAAGACAGGAATTACAACCTTTAATTTGTACAGCATATCCTCTATGCAATTTACACAGGTTGCATAATCTACACTTTTCATCATACTCATCAATCATTGTGCAATTCTCACATGATGATGACCAGCTACCCAGTGAGTACATACATAACGGACATGTATGGAACATTTTGTCATGTGTTGACACTCACTACCACAATGAAACTGAGCTAGCAACAACAAAAATTGTCTGAGATAGAGAGAGAGAGAGGAGTAAATTATCCTTGAGCACCAACTTTCTCATGAAAAAATGTCCTAAATTTCAAAACTAATGTTTAAAAGCATATCCACAGTATCATTTTGCCATGTCGGGATCAATATATCAATAAATTGGGTATATGCATTTGGACCACGTCGTAGAAGCTTCATACAATAGTCTAATGATGGAGAATCAGTTTTCATTATATCGACAAGCATTCCCCGAGAAAATACCTTCCTTTGAATAGACAACTCTAGAAAATCATCATCTAGAATCAAACGTTTGTCCATAAGAACTAGATTCCTCATGATTCGCTCTTTCTCGAATCTATCCATTTTTTAGAGTCCTAACTCTCTCACAACCAAGTTCAGACTAACCAGAATTTCTTTTTGTACTCTAGAAAATATACGCTAGTCTACTATAGAAAGAAAAAAATACCATTGATTTAGAAACAATTTTATTGAACATAATTACAATAATAATATTCACTGATGCATTTTGTTCTCATCAATATATTTCGATAGGACATTTAATGCTGACCGAAGTTTATTTATATGGAGAATATTCACTTTTCCAGCAAAACATAGTTGCTCCTCCTGCTTAAACTTGCTTAATGATATCACGTATCTAGCATACATACTATCCCAGTCAAGGCATAGTCTACAGCCAACGGTTATTTCCAAAGCTACATTGGGTACTCGTATATCATTGCTGCTGCTGCTGTCGGTTCCATCATTAATCTCCAATAATGTAAATGCACCACTCATTTTTTCTCCACTAATATCCTCTCAAATAAACTATTCTCTCTCTGAATTCTATTTTCCTACTAATATGAACTACAATGAAAATTACTCCTTATATTTGAATCCAATTACTAATCAAGTTACTGTATATACACTAACCACCGCTCTCTCACCGTTTGACCCCCAAAAAATGGGTTTTACCTCAGAAAACCCGTCTGGTAAGGCAAGTACCGTTCGTAGTAATAGGTGTCTGACCCGTGGTAAGGCATATTACGCAATCACTACTGAAAGTGCATACACCCTTACTACTACCATGCTCTTGGGGGGTTTCCAGTCCTTGGTAACGACTCGTTTAACACCCAGAACACCATTAAGAGTAGTAGAACCGAGTTTATTTCTCAATTTTGTTTTGTTTAAATTGATAGCTGAAAAGGCCCTCTTGGCACAAGCAGAAGAATGTGGTGGGATAAGCATTTTCATCATGAATTCACCCAAGAATGGGAAACTTTCGACTTGAGGACTATCACATCGTTCTAGTACTTTAAATGAGAAATAAACCAGGTCAGAATCTACACATTTCTTGAGATCAGCGCAAAATGGCAGCCTTTTCCATTCTTTGGTAGTGTTTTCCACATCAGTCCCCTTTGTCAAATTTGGAAACTGGACAAGTAGTGGGACAATTCTTAAGTTTTATTGGTCAGGAGATATAGCTACCTTTGGGTCCAGTCGGTATAAGTTTTTAGCCGACGAGTATTTTGAACAGAAAAACCTTTTCCTTATTTCTCCGCTCAGTTCTATCATGTTTTCCTTACACACTGTTTTGAAGGCAGTTGTAGCTGATAACAAAATTTTTTGTTGATAAATATAACCTCTATACGACTGCCACAGTCTACTTCTTTCATGTCTCGAAAGTGCTGTGGGTCCTTGAGCTGTATCAAAGCTGCTCCTGTCGTCTCCACGTAGATTGGATTCATAAAATGGTTGATAATCGCTTTGTACAGCTCCCTAACTCGACTTTACAGAATGTGAATTTGGGTATCCTCCGACTGAAACAGCCAATTAATGTCAGTAACAAGTGGTAGGATATTTGCGAAGAAAGCAAAATAAGCATTGAATGTAGGGGACGGCAATTTTTCGAGTATAGCTGTAACTTCACCTGGTTTGTTTACTTCTTTAAAGCTTTCACTCCGAAATAAAAGTATCAAACAATCCCATTGCTCGGGATAACGCATAATAACTGAATGTCTGGAAAGTCACCTAGTTGTGACATGGCGCAGGATATTGTGTTCATAAGGCTCCATGAACTTTTGCATTTTGATAAACTCACCAGCCTTTTTGGGGCTTCTCCCACTGTAATTGTAAAGGTCTTTACAGAATTCTTCGACGTCTGTAGGTAGCTTATGATTTGCTGCACTGGCAGACAAATGACTGGAGTGGCATATACACCCAATAACAAATAGGTTTGGTAAATCCAGTGAAATCATTGCTTGCACACTACCTTGTCCCCTCCCCTCTCATCATCAGAGATACATTATCTGATCCAAAATCAATCAGATTCTGCTTTGGCGCTCCAAACTCTTTAAACAGAAGTTTTGCTAACATGGTAGGTAGATCTTTAGCTGTGCACTGCTGTACTTCAACCAATTGCAAGAATAAGTCGTTCACAACTTTCTTTCATCCACCATTCTTAGCTTCCTTCACTTCATCGACATGACGAATAAAAACAACTAGGCTTTTCAAATTGCTCAATTCAGCACTTTCGTCAATGATTACCGAAAAAGAGTTCTTTCTCATCAGGTTGCACAAGTCCACATAAGCTACTTCTCCAATTATTTTATTAATCACATGTGTGGTTTTGTACGACAACACTGAACACCCTTAGCTATTTTCGAGTCGGGAAAGGCTCTATTTAAGGTTTCTGCAAGCTCTTTGCACGTACTTTATTTGAATTCAGAGTCACAGGAGGTGTCCAATGACTTTAAAAAACTTCGTAATGAAACTAATCGGCTTCACGGATCTTGTGTTCAAAAATATTATGGTATGAAATTTGAAAATAATAAAGGGAACACGAAAGGTACGTGGAAAACTATTAATGAATTATTAAATGGTGGCAAGAAAAATGAAAATCCACCTAGCCTAAAATTTGATGATAGAATAGTTGTTGAAAGGAAGGAAACTTCTGATGTTTTGGGTGAGTATTTTTCAAAAATAGGTAAATCAGTAAGTGAAATTTCATATAATAATAGCAGTAAAATTGCTGAACCTATTCGTCTTGGAGTGATGGTCTCAATCTTCAAACACTTAAATTAGTAATGGTATATTTGTGGCCCTGTCTTGTATATTTGATTAGCTTATCGCTGAAAAAGAGTGAGTTTCCTTCACGATTAAAAGAGGCCACGGTTATCCCTTTGCATAAACGAGGTCTGAAGACAGGTCCTTCAAACTGGAGACCGATTTCGATGTCGTCTTTGTTTTCAAAGCTATGTTAAAAGATCATGAAAAAGAAATAGAAGATTGTATAACCATCTGAATCTATATCAATTTCTCGCAGAAACACAGTTTGGATTCAGGAAAGGCCATTCTATGATACATGCAGTCCACCATTTCACAGATTTTGTTAACTTTGCGCTTGAAACTGGTGAGCTAGTGCTTTCAATTTTCATAGATTTTAGCAAAGCTTTTGATACTGCGGTTTTTAAGATTTTATTGAGCAGGCTATAATGTTTAGGTGTCCTTCGTTGGACACCTAAACATTGTTAATGTTTAGATGTATCTTCGAATTGGTTCGAGTCTTATTTTGGAGGGAGAACACTTAGAGTGAATGTTGATGGCTGCAAATCATCTCTCTCTCTCCCTCCCTGTCTCTCTCTCTCTCTCTCTCTCTCTCTCTCTCTCTTTCTCTCTCTCTCTCTCTCTCTCTCTCTCTCTCTCTCTCTCTCTCTCTCTCTCTCTCTCTCTCTCTCTCTCTCTCTCTCTCTCTCTCTCTCTCTCTCTATCTCCCTCTCTCTCTCAAAGTTATGCCTCGCCAAAAATCCACTTAAAATCAGTTCAGCCTGCCTGATTTTCTGACTTTTTAGAAGCCTGTCGTCAGTCGTTTCTATACTACCTATTAAGAACTGTACCACGAGAGCAGTACTAAGTGTTGCAGACACCTTTTTAAATGGGTAGGATGACTCAGATGGTGCCTAGTATGAAAACTGCTACCTGATAAGTTGGTATTACACAGAAAACAGCGAGGCGACCTTAAGTGCCCATTGCCAATGTAATATTTACCCTCATAAAGGTCATATTCCAATTTTGTGTAAGTTTTCTTTTGTCGTTTTGCTTTCTTAGCTCCAGCAGCTGTTCCAATGTGTGATTTTACTTCGTCAGTAACTGAATGCGTTTCTTTATTTTCTAGAGTGTGCTACAGCTAGCAACAGCAGTTGAGCTATCTGAGAGAATATCCTTTTCTCTTGTCGCAAAAGTGCTCGCAGAACGGCTCAACTCTGAATCTGCAATAACACTCCCAACAGCCAAATTTCTTCTTACAATTTTGGCACGATCTAAAACTTTCACGTCAGAATAACTGTTCTCTAATATTGGTCAAAATAGATGAGGAGATAGGATATTCTTCTTCACTGGATTAAGTATTGCTTATGGTAATGCTTTTTCTTTTTATGACTGCTTCTGGAGTTCTGCTAACTAGATAACCATTAACATTCTGGGAGCTATTTATTGGTCCTTGGCTACAAGAAATCTCACTTATAGGGCCATTAGGACTGAGAGGCTGATTTTTGTTGATGCAAACTCGACTGAAGTCAAAACTCGACTTCGCTACCAGCAGTATACGTTTTCATCACAGTTATCTGAGGTTACAAATATTTCCTGTATAAAGTCTATGAACACAGAATTTCATATGATTTTCTATAGATTACGGGTTATCACTGATCAAAAAAGCTAGCCTCTAGCATTCATCATATAGAAAGATGAAAAATTTAGCACAGCAAGGGGCTTCTCCAGAACTTGGGTGCTTGTATTATTTAACGTTTTCTGTCTTGACCTTGGACAACTCCAATTCAAAATATTGTACTTAATAGGTCCATCTTAACATAGACCCTAGTTCCAAAAATTATTTCCAGGAAATGGGTGTTTAGTGGTTTTTAGAGTGGCACCTTCTTCCAGCACTATTGAATGGCCTTGTCTGTGAACAGGATTTATAGGATGTGAGTTTGTTTCCTACCTTGTTCACTTAGTTATGCTCAGAGTCATTCGCGTGCCAAGAATAGGAAGGCGATAGTAACTACTACTGCTACTACTACTAATAACTCACCGCAGCCCCAAGCCACCAGAGGCCAATACGGCTATAGACGCTCCTTATCCATCCCAATCTATTTGAAGCCTCCCTCTTTACACTTTCTCAGGAATTTCTCATTTCGTTTAAATCTTTCTTTATGATATCCTCCTACCCCAACCACGGACGACCTGCTTTCCGTTTAGCCCTAGACGGTTGGCCAAAAAAAAAATCTTCTGCAATTCTCTCATTATAGCCGTAGAAAGCGGGATTGAACCGCACTTTTCGTACAGCCTACTGTTTGAAATTCAGTCAGTCAACCGGGTACCCAGTACAATCCGTAGGAAATTTCACTGGAAACATCTAGCAAATCTTCATCCGCTTCTCGGAACCGTTGTCATCACTGTCTACTGTCATCACTGTGGCTTCCAATATTCTAATCTCGGTTTGCAAACTTATCTTGAAAAGACACCTGTGAGCCTTGGCTATTCTACTTTTAACATCTTCACTGCTCTCACTGTCTTTACTAATAATACTAGAAACGTAAGTGAAGCTATCCACCTGATTTATATTTTCGTTGCCCAATGTTACCTTTTCATTTTCACTTATTCCTATCCTTAGTCAGTTAGTCTTCTTAGTATTAATTTTCAAACCCATTCTAGCACCCTCGACTCGCAAAACCTCTAAAAGTTCATTTATTTTGCTCACACTTTCATCTAGGATGCTTAAATCATCAGCATAATCTAAGTCCAGGAAAGATTTTCCTCCACAATTTATTCCGTGTTCTCCCATTGCCTTTCCTGTGCTTCTTAAGACAAAGTTTATCACAATGATTCATATAAAAAAAGATATAACACAACCCTGCTCAACTTCTGATTTAATACGAAACCAGCTACTCACCTCATTTCCTAACTTAATTGCGGCAGTGTTATTCTCGCACGTAGCACTAACCACTTTAATGTATTTTTCTTATACCATATAAGGATAAGACCTTCGTTAAGTACCGGTAAGTAGTTTCCAAACAATACTACTCAACTTTTTATTATTTAGCCTAGCAGTCTTAGCTTACAGTAAAGCTTTAAGCTTAAACAAAAATTTAAGGTCTTCGTTTGGGTAAATACAGGAATATTTTGATGTTAAATTTTGAAAGTCCTCTTGAAAGGAGTTTATCTCTATTTTTCAATATTTATCTCCATTTTTTAGGCATGAAATTTTTTTTACGATTTAGCCTACAGGCTTCAAGAAAAACCTCACATTGTCTTCTTATCCTCAATAAAAAGAAAAAAAATATATAAAATTCATAAATACAAGTACGAAAGAAGAACTTCATCGGTCAAAAGTCGAAATTGTTTTTTTGAATTAAATTATCACTAATACAGGTACAGCCCAGTACTTACAGGATTATGCAACTTGCCTGAAATAAGACACCTTCCCTGTTGCAAAATCTGAGTAATCAAATACAGTCTGAAACCATATGTCACCTCATTCAGAAGAGAAGAGGCACTCAAGTTTACAACATTCATCTAACACAGTAGCCAGTAGCCATTTTAGTTACAGACTCAAACATAAACAATGCGACGATTATTTAATCTTAGGCTGTGCAATAGCGCTGCCAAGATAAAGAGCGATGTTTGCACAATGTATTATTTTTTTTTTTTTTTTTGTCTTAGACTAGCGCACTTCGTATCGAAGGAATTGTCGTAGAAACTACAAAAAGCACTCATTCAATTGGGAATTGAAACAGCTAGTGCCCTTTTAAATAGTCGAAAGTGATTGGAGGGCAACTAACCCCCTCCCACGCCCACCCTTCCCCCAAACACATCCAATCAAAATTTTGCGATAGCCATTTTGTTCAACGTAGTTGAAAGGTCCAGAAATTATGTCTTTGAGTATGACAACCCCCCCCCCCCCCCACACACACACAGCCCTCAAGGGGAAGGTTCTAAGTTATGCCCTGGGGGCATATAAGGTTCTTATAGAAAGCGTTGTCGTAGAAACTTCAAAAAGTGCTCATTTGATTGGAAATTGAGAGGGCTAGTGCCCTGTTTGATAGTCAAAAGTAATCAGAGGGCGAATGCCCCCCCCCTAAGCCCATTATTTCTCCAAACACTTCCGATAAAAATTTTGATATAGCCATTTTGTTCAACGTTGTTTAAAAGTCTGGAAATTATGTCTTTGAAGATGACAACCCCCCACAGCCCTCAGGACAAGGGTTGTATGTTATCCCCTTGGGACATATAAGGTTTTTATAGAAAATATTGCCGTAGAAACTTCAAATAGGGCTCATTCGATTGGAAATTGAGAGGACTAGTGCGTTTGTTATTAGTCGAAAGTGATTGGAGGGCAAATTCCCCCTCCCCCACCACGCCCATCATTCCTAAAACATTTCCAACTAAAATTTCGAGATAACCATTTTGTTCAACGTAGTTGAAAGTTCCGGAAATTATGTCTTTGAGGATGAAAAATCTCCCCCTCCCAGCCCTCAGGGCAAGGGTTGTAAATTATGCCCTGGGTGCATGTAAGGTTTTAGATAGAAGGTGTGGTCATATAATTTTCGGATGGGGCTGATTGGATTGTTAATTGGAAGCTCTAGTGCCCTTTTTAAGAGTCAAAGGGATCGGAAAGCAGCTACCCCCCCCCCCAAACGCATACACGTCGTATTGTTCCAAAATGCACGTAATAGAAATTTTGAGCCATTTTTTTCAAAATAGTCTAAATATCATAAAAAAAAAACTTCTGGGGTTATAACAAACCCCCAAAGCCTGGGGATAAGGGTTGTAAGTTGTGTACCGGGGGTATGTTAAGGTTTTTATGGAAGGGAAGGTTGTATAAACTTTAGAGGAGGCTCGTTTGGTTGAAAATTGGAAGTTGTAGTTTCCTTTTCAGAGTCAAAAATGATGGAGGGCAGCAAGCCTCTCCCCTCAGCTAAACTTCTTCACCAAACGAATCTGATTACAATTGTGAGATAGCAATTTTGCTCAAAATAATCCAAAGAACATATAACAATGCCTCTAGAGTTGACACAGGCCCTCAGTGCCCTGGGGATAAGTTTGTAAGTCATACCCTGGGGAAATATAAGGTTTTTATGGATTGGGTGGTCGTATAAACTTCAGATGGGGCTCATTTGATTTGAAATTGGAAGTTATAGCCCCCTTTTTAAGTTTTGAGTAGGGCTCAAAACCCTTATGCCTTCCCAAGACCAGAACATGATTTGCACTTTACTAAAAAAAAGATTTAAATGTTTTCACTTTTATAACTTGACTGACATTGCACATTCATTAGTATTTTTTGAATTATAGAATAATTAGAATAATTAGCTGAATTACCTAAAAGTTGTTTTGGAAAATGTGATTTTGATAGTGAATAGTCCCTGGTGTATCAAATAAAAGCAGAAATTTTGATATCCACCTGATTATCATGTAATTTGTCACTGCAGTTGTTCAAGTTGTAAATAAAAACACAAACGGAGTGAGCAAGGGGTGGGGGGACAAAAGTATTTCGCAATATCTAGATCTAGGACGCAATTTTTGTTTTCTTCTTTTCATTTTTCCAATCTTTTTTAATTTTAGGCCTATTTGTTTTTCAAAAAAAAACTCTTGCCGTCCGGAGGAATTTTCAGCGAAGTCAAAATTGTCTAGAGGATTTTTCAGCGAGAGGGGAGAGGGTTCTGTGGGAGAAATTATCCATGAAGGAATTTTCCTTCGTACAAGAGGAATTTTCCTTCGTTACGTACAAAATTGATAGATGTCATTGCAATCGTTGCCTCATAAAGCAATTCCCAAGACTATATTAGCTTTGATTTCTGCGTTATGATTTAATAAGGAATTTGAAGAAGTATCGTAGCATTACTAGAACCTTAAACTTAAAAAAAACTTTTTTGCATGCTGACCAATGGTCAAGCATGTAAAAAATGGTCACTCTAAAAAGTACCTATTTAGAGTTGGATTGATTCTGGCTGAGCTTACAGTGCCAAACCATTGACCCTGTTCCGAACCAAATAATTAGTGACACCAGGACTCAATTTTATTTCAATTTTAAACGTAGAATTTATTTCGGTACTTGTTAATTATTCAGAAAACCCTCAAGAATTTTGATCCATAAATCTGCAAGAACCGGTTTCATACTTAGGGTACAAAATGGATTGGACTTATAAAATTTCGGCTATATATTTGCACATTAGGGGTGGGGTGGGGGTAAGTATTTGGACAGCGTGAAGTTAGAAAGCTGGTCTTACTTCACAATATGCAGAATAAAAGTGGCTAGCACATTTTGCATGTGGATCCACTATACTTTACCAACATACCCCCCGCCCCCACCCCTAAATGTACAAATATATAGTCCAAATTATATAAGTCCAAAGGACTTATATAATTTTGGACTATTTTGGACTTTGGACAATATTAGACATTGTACATTGTAATTTGGACATTGTAGGCAGAAATTAGCCTACAATGACCAATTTTTTCTTTAATTTTTATAGCCGTTAAAGAAAATGAATCAAAATGCACATCATTCAAACCTTCCGAATGTCCTTTACAAGTTATTAATTAAAACAAAGTTGAGGCTTGAATCTGCATGAATATAAAAGCGTTTAAACAAGAACATCCCCCCCCCCCCAAAAAAAAAGAAAATTTTCTTAATAGTGACGTTTTAATCGAAATATTTTTAACCCAACATATAATTTTTTATTTCACCAAACGAAAGATCGCTCTTTTTTTAATCAAATAATTTATTTACATTATATATAACTAATATTTTTAACCAGGAAAAAAAAAAAAAAAAAAAAACAAAAAATGCCTGGTTCTGCGATCATATGCGCGAATTTGGTTTCCACAGCAATAAAAAAAAGCCAAGCATCTTACATATTGGGTTTTAGTTGCATAAAGTACTTAGCCATACAAGGCTAATTTCTCCTTTATAGGCTAAAATCGTCAAGTTCTACATTAGTGCGAGCATGTGCACCCCGATGTTTGTTTTAAGCACCTTAAATTACCCCGGCATCCGTACTCAAACCAACCGCGGCTGATGTGAGCCACCCCTTCTCTTTTTTTGAACGATAGCGAACCTTGGATCACTGACTATTGCATAAAGTACTAAAAACTACGGCACAAGAGGAAAGGATTTTGGATATTTATCTGATCTAGTTAAAGGTTAGGATTCAGGCAAGAACGATTTTAGGGGGTGTCAGTTGTCTTGCGTGAGGCTCACCATGTTGGTACAACTAGTTCTGAAGCATTTAAACATATAGGAGATGCGTTGGACAGCATCGCTCCGCTTTTCTCGAAGCACAACGAGTCCAGATCTACTATAAGGAATCATAGCCTCTGGATCAACTATTTAGATCTTATCCGTACCAGAAACGACTATCTTTATACTGAAAGAGCTGCGGAATAGGGACACACTTAAACGCCACAAAATAGATGATTCCGATTTTCTTCGTACCTGTAAACCATAAATACGCCGCAGTTGCGCTCAATTAACTAGAAGAAATGCTACGCCTGCCTGAAAAAGCGCCAGAAGTTCACAGAGGGTTTGTAAGTGGCAATTTTGTTGTTAGGAAAACAACCATGCCGTTTTGCAGCATTGCATGCGATCTGGCTTTAAAGTTGACCGTGAATCTGAACATAAAAGGTCATCGAAGAGTTTCTCGTATATTTGGTGCGACAACGAATGAAATACCAGGGATCAATATCTGGCTACTCTCCATTTTCGCACAGCAGCCACCAGAACGCTGAAAGCAATCCTGATTATAGATGATGAGACAATGAAGCATCATGAAGATACCACTGCGTTTATGAATCTGACAATAAAAGGTAAAAATCGGGTTATGGACCTGGTAGAGTTGCTCGGAAACCCATTCAAGACGACGAGAACATAGCTGTACAGTTTTATGACAGGGGATAGAGCTCCAGAAGCCGTAGCAAATAGTCTGCTGAACTTCCGAGACATTGGCTTCGAAGCCTTGAGCTCATATCTCGACGGGACATCCACGAAAGTAAAAGTTGGCATAGTACAAACTTTCGCCTCTCTTGCCAAAAAAGGAAAAAGAAAGTGCCACAAAAAAACTATTTTAGGGAAACTGAGCTGCTTAAACAAGCTCTGCGTCTTGCAAATTCAACACAAACTTCCTCCCTCTGTGAGCTGCTGAAGTACGAGCTACAGCCATATCCGGCCTCACTAGTAGTATTATCATCAAGTTGTAGGGAGCCTCAGCTACGTATCGGTACAAAGTCAACAGCCTTGAACTACATTCTGCAACAATCTGGCTTGCAGTCATGGCCAAAAATGATTCCACAATACGCTTTTTGAAGACTCTCCTAAATCTGACTATATAGTTGATGTCATGAGTGTCATAAGGTATTATCGAACAGAACAAAATGAGACGCTAGAAGATTTTGGAATAAGAGTTTACCATGGGATTCTTAGAAATATACCCGACGCTTGTCAGTCCATTCATTTGGTTTGTGACAGGTATGACGGTCTTAGTGACGATAGAACCCATGATGACTACTCGTTCAACCTCAAAGAAGCATCTGGCTGTTGAGAAAGAAGAGGAGAGCCCAGAGGATATATTTCCAGCCCGTTCACTTCCTCCAGCAAAGTTGCAGCAAAGTTGGGATGAGATTCTCAGTAGTCGCTCAGCCAAAGGTCGACTCTTGAAAGTTCTTTTCGAGGTCTGGGAGTACAAAATTTCGACCCGTCTGATGGTTCATCTCGCTGGAGGTTTCTAGAGTTGACATAGAGCTGTTACCGTTACGCCCCATGGAAGCTCTGTTGATGACCATCTCTCGTCTTGCCATGAGGAGGCAGACACTCAGGCATTATACCACACATCAGTTGCCGCAAGACGAAAGAGCACACTTGTGATAATACAATCCAACGATACTGATATCGTCTTACTAGCTGCATACTATTTCCAGTATCTTGCTAATCTCGGTCTCAAGCAGCTCTGGGTTAAGTTTCCGTGCTACTGCATACCTATTCATACGGCAGCACAAAAACTAGGAGTAACATTTTGCAACGCCTTGCCGCTTGTCCACAGCTTGAGTGGATATGACACCACAAGCTTTCTGTATGGAATTGTAAAGGTCAACTGTTTTCAAGCTGCGAAATCTTCAGAACTTTGTTGGGGTCTTTAGGTGATGAAGTTCGAGCCCTTGCCGAGAAGCCATCATCTGCACAAAGTAATGGTTTAGTCAACGTCTGTAAGCAGCTTGTGGTTACAGTGAATGACAGAAGTGCGACTAACTTCAATAGTCTGAATGATCTTCGAGCACTTTTGTACTCAAGATTGGAGGATTTGCGGCGTTTACCACCAACTGATACCTCGTTTCTGCTGCATTTGAAAAGGTGCATTTTCCAGTCATTAATTTGAATTCAAAGCCACAGCCCCGTATTAATTTACCTCAGGCTACCGATATGGGCTGGAGAATTGAAGATCATGAACTGAAGCCAGACCTTGTTTATGCCATGCCGCATGGGCTAGCATCGCTTTCTTTTTACAACTGTGAAAAGACGAAGTGCGGCTTGCACTGCAAATGCTCCAAAATAGGTTTTTGTGACAGCGCATGCAAGTGTGGAGCTGACCCCCAAAAATGCCTACTTTCCGATGTGAATAAGAACGAGTCTGAAGACGAAGATGAAGAACAAAAAGAGATTTGAGCCACCGTTTCATGTTCAGTTTTTAATATTTGATTTTTTGTTTATTTTGATATTAAACTGCTAATACAGTCGTTTAAACCTTACTTTCAGTTGACAATAACAGTTACCGTCTACTAAATCAGTGGCCGTTGACCCAATCTAACCAATTGGATCATTGGCCCCTGCTATGCTGGGATTTAAAGAAAATAGTATCTTAAATCAGCCTTAGTCACCTCTGCACCATGCGTTCACAGGGCTTCGCCACCTTGATGCTCGTATATGAGCCTACGTAAGCCAGGTTGTATCTACTACAACAGAAAAAATAAATAGTTGCTCAAGAATTAAGATTTTTTAGAAAAGAGGCACATAGTTTGACTCGTAATGACAAGCAGAATTCAAATAAAGCATAAAAAATATATCACATTCGCGCATGCGATCGCAGAACTAGCATCTGTTTTTTTTTTGTTTTTTTTTCCTGGTTTAAAATATTAGTTGTATACTACTACTACAAACAACTCATCGCAGCACCAATCCGCCTGAGGCCAACACAGCTACGCACGCTCCTCCTCCACCCCAATCTATTCAAAGCCTCCCTTTTTACACCCGCCCACGAAGTTCCCATTTCCTTTAAATCTTTCTTTATGACGTCCTCCCACCCCAGACGGGGACGACCTGCTTTCCAGTTAGCCCTAGATGGTCGGCCGAAAAGAAAAATCTTCGGCAATCTGCCATCTATCATCCACACAACATACCCTAACCACTTAAACCTTTCTTTCATTATAGACCTAGAAAGAGGTATTGAACCACATTTTTCGTATAGCCTATTGTTTGAAAAACGGTCAGTCAGCCGGGTACCCAGAACAATCCTTAAACAATTTCTCTGGAAAACATCTAGCAAATCTTCATCCACTTTTCGGAGCGTCCATGATTCAGAGCCGTATTTGACCACTGTCATCACTGTAGCTTCTAAGATTCTAATCTTGGTTTGCAGACTTATCTTCCTATTCTTCCAGACTTTTTTTAACTGTGAAAAAACACCCTGAGCCTTGGCTATTCTATTTTTAACATCTTCACTGCTCCCACCATCTTTACTAAGAATACTACCAATGTAAGTGAAGCTTCCCACCTGATCAATCTTTTCATTACCCAACGTCACCTTTTCATCTTCACTTATTCCTAGCCTTAGTCACTTAGTCTTCCTAACATTAATTTTCAAACCAATACTAGCACCCTGAACTCGCAAAACCTCTAAAACTTCATTCATTTTGCTCACACTTTCATCTAGGATGCTTAAATCATCAGCATAATCCAAGTCCAGGAGACTTTTTCCTCCCCATTTGATTCCGTTGTCTCCCATTGCCTTTCCTGTGCTCCTTAAAACAAAGTCCATCAAAATAATCCATATAAAGGGGGATAGAACACAGTCCTGTTTAACTCTTGATTTAATACAAAATCAGCTTCTAACCTCGTTTTCTACCTTAACCGCAGCAGTGTTATTCTCGTACTTAGCACTAATCACTTTAATGTATTTGTCTGGTATACCATACAAGGATAAAATCTTTACCAAAGCTCTTCTATCAACAGCATCAAAAGCTTGCTCATAATCTATAAAACTGAGGACCAAAGGTGTTTGAAAATTTAGGCACTTTTCAATTATTAACCTAAGAGTGAAAATTTGGTCAACACATCCTCTACCTTTGCTAAAACCGCACTGCACTTCTCTTAAAACTTTGTCTACGGCATCTCTCAGTCTAAAAAGTATCATATTACTAAGCAATTTGCTACCTACAGAGACCAGACTAATGCCTCGATAATTACCACACTCACTTTTATCACCTTTCTTATAAAGTGGCTTAATTAAGGTTTTCCTAAAATCGTTAGGTACTTCCCCTTTTTCAAAAATCTTATTCATAATCTTCAATAACTTATTTCTAACCTCAGAGCCACCATATTTAAGAAACTCATTTACTACCCTATCAGCACCTGGAGCCTTATTATTCTTTAATCCTCTTAGTACTGTTGCTAATTCCTCCTAACAAAACAAATCTTCCTTCACATCCAAGGTATCACAAACTTTTTCATTTTCCTCTATATTTTTTCCTGCAACTCTATCTCGGTTAAGCAAATTCTCAAAATGTTCGGCCCATCTCGCTTTAGCTTTTTCCTTATCGCTAATTGCCACCCCATTCCTATCTTTAACTGGGACAAGTCCGGATTGACTACTACCTCTCAATTTGTTAACGTGCCAGTACAATATTTTACTATTATTCCGTCTAGCTGCATCTTCTAAATCCTCGGCAATTTTATCCATGGCCTCCACTTCACACCTCCTTAGTTCATATTTCAATGCTTTCTCCACTTTCTTTACATTTCTTTTGTCTTCATGCGATCTATCACTCAGATAATTCTTGTACAAGTCCTTTTTCCTTTCTATTAAACATAAAGCTTTTTCACTAATATTCTTAGCTGCAGTTCTAGCTTTCTTCCCTAATACACCTTCAGCAACTTCACAAATTATTTTTCTAAAATTATTCCAACCATCTTCCACATTATCAAATTTTAAACTCTTAAGTTTAGTATTCAACTGTTCCTGGAAAGTTTCTCTCAAATTCTCATCCTGGAGTCTACTAACATCATAGCTTCCCAGGAGGTATTTACCCCTCCGATATTTCTATTTTAAATTATTAGTTGACACTACTAGATGGTGATTCTTACTTTTAATATCAATAACAGTATTCCTATTTACCCTAGTATCTTGTATTGATCCTGCGAATCTTCGGTTTACTATAGCTTAATCAATAAGATTTGTTGTCTTACCATCACGTGAATACCATGTTAGCTTATGAGCAATTTTATGACCAAACACCGTATTGGTTATAACTAGATTGTTATACCTACAAAATTGCAAAAGTCTGTATCCAATACTGTTTTCTTTTCCTACACCAAATTTACCTAAGCTGGGATACCATCTATCCTTGTTTCTACCAACCTGGGCGTTAAAATCTCCCAGTAAAAACATCATATTTCTACCTGGGACCTTGTCTATTTGCTCCTGTAACTGTAAGTAAAATTCATCTGAGTCACTAGTATCTCCATCAGTTGGTTCTGCAGGGGCATATGCTACTATAACTGATACTCTGAACTTTTTAGTCATAAAATGAGCAATTGGTGTTCTATTATTAATAACTTCCCAGCTTAAACAAGACTTAACAGCTTCCTTATTCATCATGAGCCCTACTCCCTATCTATATACCCCATCCTTCCTGCCTGAGTTAATAAATTCTATATCACCTAATTTCATACTTCCTACTCCTGGTATACGAGTTTCTGTAATACCTAATAAATCAACTTCGAATCATCTGAATTTGTCAGTCAAAATGTCGATACGATAGTGATTTTTTAACGTTGTAACATTCCAAGTTCCAATTTTCATGTTCTTTAAATCATTGAAATTATTTTCGCCTCAGGAAAAGCAATGATCCCGGATACCAGCGCAGGACGGGGATCACATATCTTCTCAAGTCTACACCGAAGTGCTTAAGCCGGCTTAGAACCGGACAGCAAGAAGTCTCTGGGACCTCCATGAATGGAGGCTTTGTGCAATCCTGGGCCCATCTTGGTCACAACATGGTTTTCAGCACTTGGCGATGCCCTTCTATCAACAAGAATCGAAATCCTGCACAGTTAGTTGTATAGAATGTAAATACATGATTTGATTAAAAAAAAATTGATCTATCTTTTGGTGAGATAAAAATCATAGGTTGTCTTGAAAATATTTCGAGTAAAACGCCCCTATTCAGAAATTTTTTTTTTGGGGGGGGGGAGGGGGGATGGGATTCTCTTGTTCAAACGCTTGTATATTCATGCAGATTCAAGCCTCGACTTTGTTTTTATTAGAAATGTGTAAACGACATTCTGATAGTTCGAATGATGTGCAGTTTGATTCGTTTTCATTTTTTACTTTTTTTACAGCTAAAAAAAATTAAAAAAAACTTGGTCATTGTAGGCTAATATCTGAAAGCTATGACATTATTTAGAAAAAATAAATAGTTGCTCGAGGATTAAGATATAAAAAAAAGAGGTACATGGTTTGACTCGTAAAAACGAGCAGAATTCAAACAAAGCATAAAAAAATATACTTACGGAAGCAAAATTTCAGAAAAATCGAAAAAACTAAGAAAAAGCTATTTAAAAACCTTGTTTTCAAAATTAAAAAAGGGTTTACAAAAAAATAAAGGTTGTAGAGAAAAACTAAAAGTACCAGGTTAAAGTACTTGTTCATAGGATTCAGAATATGTCAATTTTATAAAGTTTTCAGTTTATTTTACCGTGTAAATAAAATCAAGAGCGGTATGACGTCGTTATAGGCCAAATTTGACTAAATAGGCTAAAATGACCCTGTTCTACACGCGTGCGAACTTGTGTACCCCAATATTCACTATCAGCGCCCCCGATTACCCTAGTATACACCCTCAAACCAACTGCAGCGAATGTGAGCCACCCCTTGAAAGATAATGGTCCCTGGATCACTGACTAAATAGTTACCGAAACTCTAAAAAACAGAATGTTGATACCAATAGATATATCAAAAGAATTGGCTTACTGTGTTGATTTCAAATATATAAGTTTCATTAAGTTTAGTCTTGCCTATGAAAGGCTGTGAGCCTGAGAAAATTTGCCTGATTTTCAAAAAAAGGAACAAACACCCTTTAAAAGTAGCAGAATCTTAATGAAAATCACACCATCAGATTTAGCGTATCAGAAAACCCTGCTGTAGAGGTTTCAAGCTCCTATCTGCAAAAATGTGGATTTTTTTCCCAGGGGTGATCGTATCGACCCATTGGTCCTAGAACATCGTGAGAGGGCTCATTTGAACGGAAATTAAAAGTTCTAGCGCCACCTTTAAGCTACCGAAAAAGACTGAAGGGCAAATGGACGGGGGTCCTCCTCCATTTTTTTCCAAAATCGTCGAATCAAAATTTTTAGATAGTCATTTTGTTACTAATAGTTGAAAGGCCCAACAACTTTGATTTTGGGTATATCATGACCCCCCCCCCTCACAGCCCCTGGGCAAAGGTCCTTAGGTTATACAATTTTCCCATTGTTTATGCATAGTATTTGTAATTGGGAAGTATGCATACATTTTCGGGTTGGGGAAGGGAGGGACGAATTTTCCAATGTGGGTTTTTCCATGGGGGAATTTTCTGATGGGGTTTTTTCCATGGGGGAATTTTCCATGGGGAGGGAAGTTTCCAGGGGGTGAACTTGACAGGGGAGATTATACACTGGGGGAATTTGCCAGAATTCGTAAACAAAATTCGTTTTATATGTTTTGCTTTCTCTTTTCGGTCTCAATTTTACGCGTGGAGTTGTTAAGGGTAATTGTCCGGCGTAAATTTTTACCGGGATCGAAATATCCAGAAGATATTTCCGTGGGGAGAAGGATTTCTCTGTGGAGGTAGGGCCAGATTTCCAGGCATTATTTACAAAACGGTCAGAAATTAAATAAAAAAACAAGTTTTTTCGACTGAAAGCAAAGAGCAACATTAAAACTTAAAAAGGAAAGAAAGTATTACGTATATGAAGAGGGTTACCCCCCTTCTCAACACCTCGCTCTTTACGCCGAAGTTTGAATTTTGTCCCAATTCTTTAATAATCACTCCTGAAACGCAAGGGTCGTTTAACTACAACAATAAGAAGCTTTATTAAAAGTACTAAAACACTTTAGCGTAAAGAGCGAGGTGTTGAGGAGGGGGTGACCCCCTTCATGTACGTAATAATTTTTGTTCGTTTTAAGTTATAATGTTGCTTCTTTCTTTCAGGTGAAAAAGCTTGTTTTTTATTTAATAATTAACAAATACCCTTATTTTAATATATAGTTTTTAAAGATTCTAGTCTATACACAAAAATTTGTGTTACTGATGTTCGGAAAACAAAATCGGGTTTGATAACTGATCATTCCTTTGTGATAAATTTATGCCTTCATTTTCCAATTTAATAACAAAGTAAAAATATGGTTGTGTTTGACAATTGATTGGAATAGTGGTGTTCTCGAATATTTAAATGAAAATAAAAGTCTGAAAAATTGTTTTATAGTCTTAGGTATTCATCTACGGCCGTGATTCCCGACATGGAGCGCAGTCTCCACTTTTATGGCATCGTAATATTTTGGTGCGTCATGGGTGGGACGTGCACCCTTCGACTAACTATACTTTAGAGTCTTAATTTTGAAAAAAAAATATTTTATTTCATGTGAATTATGTCACACTCAAATGCATTTAAATAGCAAAAAGGATACACGATAGTATTGCAATGACGTTACATCGTATAAAAAGTCTTGCATTCAGAAAACATTTTTCATTCGAATTTAAAGGCCTTTTAAGCTTCCTTTAGGTGAATACACGTAAAATCTTGAATAACCAAATTTAAACATCACGACGGGGGCATCAGGATTTTACAAAATACCTAGTGTGGGGCATGGCCTAGAATTGGATGGGAGCCACTGGTCTATGGTGAGGCCCACTCAAAAGGAAACAATATAAAATTCTGAAAACAACTTTAAAACATCCTTAAATACTTAATTCCTAAAATTGCTCCATATCATTTCACCCAACCCCCTGAACCACCCTAATGTGCAAATATAGAGTTCACGCTCTATAAGTTCCATGCATTTTGATATACGCCACTCTTTTGTTCAAATAAATTTAACGGCAAAGAAGCAACATCAACCAAAAAAAAAACAAGAACTTTTTTGGTTTATTTTTCTGACTGTTTTTCAACTAATGCTGGCAATTCTGGCTCGCCTCCATGGAAAATTCCCTCCAGTCACAGGAAACTTCTCTTTGAAAAGTTCCTCTCACGTAAAATACACCTCTCTAAAATTCCTTCTGGGCAATTACATCTTCGGCTCCTCGCTGAAAATCTCCCCCCTGTAAAATTTCTTGCAGAAAATTCAGCCTAAAATATCTCCTTAGCATACCTTCATTTGAAAAAGACTTCACTCCAGAAACCCCCCTTTCAGTGCAAATTATTTATCGGAAATCCAAACACAGTGAGAATTTCCCCTGGACAATGACCCCGGAACATCTCCAAATGCAAAATTGAGTAGACAAAGAGAAAGTAAGACAAAATAAAAAGCATTTCGTATACGAATTCTGTCAAATCCCCCCAGTGTAAAATTTCCCCTGGAAAAGTTAACCATCGAAATTTCTCACCACGCAGAAAACCATCCCCATGGAAACCCAACCCAAGCACAAATTCCCCACCCCACCCCACCCCCCTCGAAAATGATATGTATGCCATTCTATTGGCCAGCTGCACAATAAAAATATGTGGGTCAAAACGACAGTTAAAACGGGTATGATACTTCTTTTGCCTTTTTCCATACTCGTAGTGGAATTCCTTCTCTACCTGTAGCTTTTTCTTTAGCTGATTTCATAGCTTCCCATATCTCCTGTTCCGAAATTGGTGCTATCAATTTCGTATCTCCTTCTGTCTAGGGTCCAAAAGGTATAATTTCAAGTAAAATGTTTTGGAGATCTTCTTCCATTCAGTTTTCGTTTACCGATTGTGTCATGAGGTGCTGTTCCACTGTTGAGGTTCCAAAGAACATGTCTTGTGTGCCTCTCCCTTCAGCGACCTATGTACAGCTTTCCAGAAATGATGTGTATCTTTTGGTAAAATTCTACTTTAGGTTAGGAAAATGAAACTTTCAGGGATGGATCTACATGCTAAGGTATGTCCCGGGAATGTACTTTGAAGTACCTACCTCCACTCCTTCCC